>NW_010542774.1:50017-50732 GCF_000687285.1 Phaethon lepturus
TTTGATATGTAACTGCTCCTTGGCCCTTACAGATTCAGCACAGTTGAAGTCACATCTTGGTAACTACGGAGGACATGTTCAATGGCAGCAAACAGATTCTCCTTGTGGCAGAGCATGCTGTGTCAAGATCTGTAGCCCTTTGCTATGAAAAGCACGGGGAAGATGCATCATGAGCTGTTTTGCATCTGCCCATACACTGAGTTGGCTGCAGGTTTCCTATCAGTGCAAATACAATTAAATATTACTGCGTTGAGGATGAAGATAAAGTAACTTACTCATTTTGACAAAATTCAGTTTCACAGCCACAAGAGTGGCTCTGTCAGACACCATATACCTATGTGGGGTGGGAGCAAAGGCTGAACGAGCTCCCTGTCCTGATGCTGTGTCTGTTTTTGTTTTCGGTTGTATCTAAAGCTGCTGTTTCCCCTGCAGATACTGAGTTCACGTGCCCAGCCCGTGCCCTGCTGCCTGGAGGCAGATGAGGAGAACGCGGCCAGCTGCCTCTCCCCCCCTCCACGCTGCCCACCAAGGCAGCCTCACCTGTGCAGCCTTTTCTTTCAGCATCAGCACTGGCGAGCAGAGCATGGGGGGTCAGGTGTGCGCTGCAAGAGGCACTTGCATTCAGAGGTGCGTGGGGAGGGGGCACCTGAATGAGCTGCTCTGGGGAGACAGCATGAACCTGCAACGGAGATGGGGTCGCTGACGTAAGACCTAG
>NW_010542774.1:50763-55689 GCF_000687285.1 Phaethon lepturus
CCTACAAATTTGCTGTGTCTAGCACGCGCTTAGTTTAGGTAGCCACTTATTTTGCTTGTGCCTTCACCATTGCTGACTGTAGCCTTCAAAATTCTGTTTTAATCTGTACTGTCTAGGAACTGCAAGCCTGTAGGGAATAACTGCAGTGCTCCCATACATTGCACCGGCACTTGGGAATCATCTGGTGATGCCATCCCTCAGGAATCCTGACCTGGTGGAGCTACCGGTTTCTTGCTTTCCACCCTTTATTAGCACAAGCAGCCACAAAGCAGCAGGCTCCAGCCTGGAACCCCCAGTACGGCCGGCTCACGCAGACTTACTGAGTGTGTATTTTGGTTACAATTAGAGATGCCGGGTCTTTTGATGATAAATCTGCTTCAAGCCTGGAGAAAGGTAACACATTAGTTATCACCAGACATGTTCCTGTTTACAATCCTTGTGGCTATTGCCTTATTACTGTTAGATCTTAGCACTTTTGCTTGGGAAGAAGGGACTTCATATTAAGAAATTTGTCATCAGAAAAACAAAGCCTGTCTGTGCACATCTGGTACAGAAGGATTTCACCTGTCCAAACAATCAGAATTCTAAGCAGGCTTCTTTTCTCTTTCTAGGGAGGTTTTACAACCTCACTGTAGAGATCCCTGAGGAATAACATACTGCTTCTCCTAACCAACTTTATTTAGTCTCTCCCATATTCTTATCTCTGCTAAAAATGTGGCCCTGTAAATGCTGTGTACTGAAAATCAGTAATACAGGTTCTTGCATAGACCTACAGAGAGTTCTAGATGAGGGAAGAAGCCTCAGCCCAGTCCCTGTTCCTTGCTGAGGCAAAGAAAGAACTATTTAATCCTGAGTTTTCACACATTCTGCTTTTGTAACTTTGCTGGATTTCCACTTAACTCCTGGTGAAAGAGTAATTCCCCCTAGAGCTGCCTAGGCAAACATTTTGGTCTGAAATGAGTGTGTATTTGATATTAGGCATTTACCAGGGTACAGCTGGACCTCAGATATGGTTCCTCTCGTGTTTTGTTACTCAAAAACATGCAACAACATCTAAAGGAGCAACTTGGCCCACACCAGGATAACTTTATTCAGAACATTCCTCAAGGAGGCATGAAATTGGTTACTCTAGAACAGGCAAACGGCATTTTGCAGGACTGCTCAAACCTGTAAGCAGCCAAGTGAGAGGGAAACAGTACTGCACCTTCCTCTTCCATGAAAAACATCTGGTTGGGCACCTACACCGTGAGCATTTGGAGTTAGGAAGGTGACTTCTACCTGGCTAGCTGAGACTGATCTCCGCTTCCTGGGAGCTGTACTGAGCCAAACTCATGCTTTGATTTGGTGCATGTGTGTCTCTTGCTGCAGGTCTTCGTATAGGCAATGTAAACCACTTCTGACCCATGTCTATTTTAAAACAGAAATGGTGCAGCTATATTTGTGGATGGTAAGTGCAAATTAATTAGCCCTGCTGAGTCTGGACTAATTATTTTGGGCATATTGCTGCATGATCTGGCTTCCCTGCTTCCAGACTCAAGCCAGTATCTTCATGCCATCCTGCATGATGTGAAAATACAAGCCTGGAAGGGTATTAGCTTGATGATTATCTTACATTCCATCACAGGAGAAGCCACTGCCTTGGACACCTCACATTCTCCATGTACGGTGTACAGTATGTAAAATTCAGGAGCATGGGTGCCATTCACCTACTCAACTGCACTATTGCAAGTCAGACACAAAGCACTGCTATTCAGATTTGGTCTCGTGAAATAGAGTGGCAAGAGTGCGGAACGAGGGTCTAAATTTAGTCTGTTTAGAATGACACACCACTGAGTATTCCCATCTATTTTCAAAGATGCAATAAAACAGCACGGCAATACTAGTAAATGTCATTAGCTCTTTGAATTAATAGAATTACTGTTGGCAGACCACAGTAATAGATTAGAGCAATTCTCATCTACTACATTAGAGTAATTCTTGGCAGTGTGAACATAATGAATCTGTGGAGTTTACAATACAACCATCCAACAAAAACTTGGAATATAAATTCTCAGCCTGTAATGGCTTCCCTTTTTGCCTCTTTTCTTTTTATTAAAAGCAGTATAATTTTTTTTTTTAAGTCAGAGTCTCATAAAATTTCTGTTTAAAGTTTTTTTGGGTTTTCAAAAATGCAGCTGATTGGTTAATGAGATTAAAAAAAATCCTTCTCTGTTTAACACAGAATATTTTCAAGCTTTAAAAAATTTATCTGAAATCACATCTGGATTTTTTTTTAGGCAGATTGATTATAAATTTTCATCACACAAATACATTAAGTCATGCCATTTAACTGGGCTATGAATATTAAAGTATTAATCCTGTTCTACAGCTTCTTTAGAAGCTTTTTTGGTAAAAGAAAAATTGTGTCCCAAGCTTATCGTGTAGTTTATTCATCTTTTTCCCATTGTTTAATAGCTGTATTGATAAAAAATAGCATCATCACAATAGCATCAGCACTATGTAAGCCCTTAAAATGATACAGAAGCCAGTATTTTGTCCCTATAATTCTTGAGCCTGATACCAGGCTTTGTTGCTGATATAACCCCCTGATATAAGTGGAGTTATCGTTGATTTATGTGGAAGAATTAAGTCCCTCTGAGGTTGTTACCCCTGGAATGGGAATGGGATTACGGTTCCTTCTGTGTGTGAACCAGTCTTTGCTGCTCCCACCCTCTGCCAGGTCTACAGTTCAAACGCTATGTGAGTGACAGAGTGAAATCTGAAGAGATTCAGAGACTCTAAACTGGCTGAGAAAGGTGTGCTTTGATTCTTCACCTGTTTGTGCTAAATTTTGAATTACTTTTAAATAGCCATACCAAAAAGAGAGACGAGAGCAGCTCCTTCTACCTGCCCTCAAGGAGATGCTGGTAGAACAGTGCGCAAACGCTCCCTGACACCTTTTAACAAATGAGTTCCATTGCTAAAGAGGACTGTCCCCACCTTTTAATAACCACATCTTTGGTTATCAAAGGTATTGAAAAATGCTGATGGCTCTAACATAGAACAGCACCTATGTGGTGCTTGCCTGAAGAATTGATATATGTAGATTTCCATGTTATCAGAATATCTGTACAGATATTGAAAAATATATTCTGTGCTCTTTCCCCATGGCAGATTTATGGACAGCTAGCAATTTCCTCAGATTTGAACACAAAGCAAATGTTGAACCTAATCGCTGCGCTCTGGAATGATTACTGACAGATGATACCCTGCACGGTGAAGGAAGAACCACCAGTCACAGCTGAACATGCCTGAGACCACAGTGCATGTGGAGAACCTGACAGCTGGCTCCTGTGGCAAAACGCAGGCTTTTACATGGGAAGCTGAATCTCTCCGGATGATCTTAAAAACATGCTTCCCATAGGCTGCGCACCAGGTTTTTTTACTTATTTACGTTTCCTTGCTGAGCTACGTATGTTTGTCTAATACTTCACCTCGATGGCCATCACTAAAGGAATGCCCCTGAAGAACTGAAGTTAGTGCCGTATTTATGCATTTAGAGAACTACTGAAGAGTTAATGTTCCTTCTGTTTCTTCTTTACAACTAACCTCCAATACCACTGCAATGGAGAAGCTGAGTTTCTTGTAAGCTGAGCAAAAGGAATGGATGAACCTGTCTCCACTGTTGACGAAGAACAAGGTGAAAGGGGGTATGTGTGATAGATGTATAGCAATGTAGAGATAGCGAAGCCCAGTGTTTCTGAAATTACCAAGATTACACAAATGATAAGCAATTCTGAATCTCTTTTCATGCTATTCCTTCCAGTTTTCATCGTTATACTATCTTCTATATTTTTTGATGTTCTGAAGCAACCAAACAGTAGTCTACACAGGGAGAACCTGCTAAGGGGAAATGACTTACTAAAAGTAAATGCAAGACAACACTGTGACGAAGTGCTGTACCAACAGATCTTCCCCTCCTCCGTCTATACTGGCGAGCCTTCCCTTGGTTTAATTCAGAAAGGATTTTGACTTTGTTACTGCTTCCAGTTGTTTTCATTCCAGAATGGATGGTAAGTGGAAAATAAAATAAAAAAACAGTTGTCTTTCTACAGTCCACCATAGAAGCAAGTGATATCAGTAGTCTGACAAAATGTGCCAGACTCGCTTAGTAAAAAAAAGAACACTACTTTTTTTTTTTTCTGTTCTGTAATCGTTTTACAGATTGTAAAAACTTATAGAAAAGAAAAAAAATTCAGAGACTTGGAGGCTCCAGGAAAATTACCTATTTTTCTTCTGATGTGTGTAAGTCCAGTAAATATTGTTAATTTAATTCTCTTAGGTTTATAATTGACAGGACAAAAGAATATTTGTATGGAAAAATGCACCTCAACCAATTTTTTTTTCCCCAACTGTTTAAGGAAAAATGAATTGTCAAGCTGTTAGTAACTTGAATTATGAGCATTCAAAGAAATCCCTCCATGATCTGAAAATGCTGGAAGCAAATCATAGTCATCTAACAAAACATAAAATACACAGAGGCAGAAATATATCACACAGAAATAAATCATTCTTTGCAACTCTCCTATGCTGTGAAATTCAGTTAGATAACTGTGCTTTTAAAACAAAACCAGAGTTATCATAAAATACCACAGTGAATTAATAATCCAGAATTTTAGTAATAAATCCGTTGGATGCTGTCACAACAGGTAGTGTTTTCGTCAATCCCTTCAGTGGCAGGGAGGAACACTGAAAGGAACAGGAAAGCACACCTGGTCAACACATGGCTCGGGGGCTGGTGCCACTGGCAGAATTTTGGGTTTTTGGGCCACAGGGTGGTTTACATGGCACCGGGCCTGCTCGCAGCTGATGGAGTGCAAATGTCTCCAAGAGGGAAAAGGATTCTTGCTTCTTGCTGAGCTGGCAGGCCTCATGGAGAGGGCTTTA
>NW_010542775.1:0-26189 GCF_000687285.1 Phaethon lepturus
GGACACGGTTTAGTGGGCATGGTGGTATTGGATTGACGTTTGGACTTAATCTGAAAGGTCTTTTCCAACCTTAATGATGCTGTGATCTACCACCTCTCTGGGCAACCTGTGCCAGCATTTCACCACCCTCACTGTGAAAAATGTCTTCCTTACCTCTAGTCTAAATCTACCGTCTTTCAGTTTAAAATCATTACCCCTCATCCTACTGCAACAGGCCCTGCTAAAAAGTCTGTCCCCATCTTTCTTAGAAGCCCCCTTTAAGTACTGGAAGAAAGAACTTTAAGAACTGCAAAAAAGTCCCCCCAAAGCCTCCTCTTCTCCAGGCTGAACAACCCCAACCCTCTCAACCTGTTCTCATGGGAGAGATGTTCCATCCCTCTTGACCACTTTTCTACCCCACCTCTGGGCCCGCTCCAACAGGTCCATGTCTTTCCTGTGCTGAGGGCTCCAGAGCTGGATGCAGGACACCAGGTGGGGTCTCACCAGAACAAAATGGAGTAGAGGGGCAGAATCCCTCAACCTGCTGGCTACGCTACTTTGGATGCAGCCCAGGCTGGCCTCCTGGGCTATAACTTCACATTGCCAGCTCACGTCCAGCTTTTTATCCACCAGTAACCCCAGGTCCTTCTCGGCAGGGGGGCTCCTCCTTCCCTCCTTCCTGGCCACACTGCTTTGGATGCAGCCCAGGATACGGTTGGACATCCAGGCTGTGAGCACACATTGCCGCCTCATGTCCAGCTTTTCATCCACCAGTAACCCCAGGTCCTTCTCAGCAGGGCTGCTCTCCATCCCTTCATCCCCCAGTCTGTACTGATACCGGGGGTTGCCCCAAACCAGGTGCAGGATGCTGCACTTGACTTTGTTGAACCTGATGAGGACTGTTCTCTTATTGATGAGGCTTGTGATTTGGCAGGGTAGGGGGGAGGAGGCATACAATATATACAGGAAATAAATTATTCCAGAAGGATAAATATACATGTAATTTTAAAGAATAAAAACACCAGTTACTTATTCCCTCCTTGCTTAAGTCTCCCAAATCCCCTAGCAGTTCAGATTTGTAAGTAATAAGCATTTCAGGCTTATCATGGTTTCTAAATACAGGCACATGATGACTCCTACATTCCACCTTCAGCTTAACAGGACACCGCACGCTTAATTCCTAGGTAAATACAACTGACCTCTAATGTTCAAAGATTAATGCTTTCATCATGGCTGCTGGTTAACAGTAAAACAGGTCAGAATCCTGTATTTCAAAACTCCGAATTATTCAGCCTACCAGCTGAATGTCCATCTCTCCTAGCGGTAGATGTGATGTGATACTTCAGGAGGTGCACATTGCTACGCCTTCACATGCGATCACAGCGGAACTCTCTAAGGATGAGTGAGAACTCTGCCAGCTCATGGCCCTGTAGCTGGGTGCTGCCAGAGGAGGAAGACAAGCAAACAGCCCAAAACTGATTAATCTGCTTAAACTTTCTGGGTTGATGGTGCTATAAAAAAAAAAAAAGCTTGGTTATCAAAAACTACTTTGCAAACATGAGGTCATGCATGTTATGCATAACCCTGCAAGGAGCTTTGCACACCAAAGACATGTCTGTGGTACTTAAGTCTTCTCTGTGAAACAACAGGCTTTTCATCCCAATGGTCTCCTTCACAGGCTGCAAATTCAGCTCAACATTACTACTATTCAGGTCTTGCAAGTGTCTTATCTGTACAGCTGAATAAAATACTTCATGTGAAACAACGTTCCACTCCCCTTTGGAGAAGCAGGTCTTAAAAGACCCAGCTGCCTTAGTGGGTTCTGCATCCAGAAGTTCCCCGGCGATACCCAATCAGGGTATTAAAATAAATTCAGCCACATGAACAAAATAAACACATGCTTAACTGCAGCTAAAAGCAAGCAGTCTAAATAAAAATACTGTAAAGGTAGTACAGCATTCTAAGTTTCTCAAGTGGCCCTTCCCTTCAAAGCTGGAAGTCTGTATGATGGGACTTTAAAGAATGTTCTAACATGAATCACTCAAAAGAGAAGAATATACAAGCATTTTAGCATTTTATATGTAACTATGTTATTATTCAGTTCAAATATTCATGTCTCTTACTATGTCTAATCTCTTATGCAGCAGTACCTGCAAGCCTATGGCTGATAGAATTGAGAACCACAGAAAGCTCAAACCAGAAATATGTTAGATTATCTATTATCTCAACATGCAGACATTTTCCTTAAACGGCAGTCACTAAGCTACCCACCAAAGTGGTATCTTGCATTGTACCTTGTGTCCTTGGAGATAATGCCAGTTAGTTCAGTGTAGTCTACTACTATTGTGACTGTTTCATCATTCAAAACTCTGTGCTTATTTTTAATTATTCATAAACTACCAGGTAGTACATGTGGGTAAAAAAAATTTTTAAAAACAAAAGCTAAAAAATACCAGGCTGAAGGAAGGTTGTTAGACTGATCCTTGAAGAATGCTTGTAGGCTACACCTAATGTAAGATTTTTTATTAACAACTTTGGAGAAAAAGAAAAAGCTGGTATTTGTTAACAATCCAAAACGGAGAGATACTGTCCCATATCAATATACAAGGCACAATAGAGTGACATAGTGAAAAGACTGGATTAAGAGAGATGATGATATTTAAAATAACAAGGACAAGAACATGCAAATAAAGTTCAGGAAAAAGGTGTTATGAATTCCTATAAGCCACAGAAAAAAGCTTCTGTTGACAATGAGAGAGGGACAATAGCACATGCATTATTACTGAGATCACAAATCAAAACCACAGTGTCACAAGGAAAAAGAGGTAAGGGAGATCCTACAGTTTTTCTCTCTCAAATGAAACACCTTCAGTTGTGAAAAGAGAGGAATAATACCACTGCACAAGGCACTAGCAAATTTACCACGGGGAAAAAAAAGAAAAGGATGCCATTGCGATGAAGTTAAAAATAAAATAAATCCATTTGAACAGGAACAAGCACACAAAATAATTATTATGCTAAAACAGGAACATTGAAGAGTTTCATGCAAGAGAAGAGTTTGACTGAAGCAGCTTAGTAATACAAAAGAATTGTAAAATGCATTGAGTGCATCCTACAAATACATGACGTGTAAGCACAAGAGACAGGAGGACTTTTTTCACCCCCAAAAGTCAGCATGGGCACAAGAATAAAAGGACATAAAATTGGCCATGAACAGACTAATGCAGAAATCATAAGACCTCTCTTAACTATTAGAGGAGTCATTCTACAACTGGTTTTCAGTAGGAGTAAATAATTCCAGTATAATCGTCTGCTAGACTAATTAGTATAGCTTGATAAACACTGCTGCACTGAGAACCACTGAAGTGGAGGGAAAAAAATAAATTGTTCTGCTATATATAAGCATAAATAAAGTGAGTTTAAATTGTCAATTTTTCTTCTCTTAAACACACCATTTAATCACACATATGTAAACCATGACAAATATGGTACTTAAATTACATACCAGAGCAACCACAGTTAAAAGTTCCCACCTAACTGATGATTTCTAAAGCAACCTCCCCAATATTTCCTCAACAAAAAAAAAAAAAATGTCAACAGGAACCAGAGCTATGAACAGAACAAAAACACTAGAGCTACACTGAATAGAAACTGCAGACACATCCACTCTCAGCTCAAATTGAATCCATACTGCTTCTTGTGGGCAATACTGTCTGCTCCAGCCATCTGTTTTGAATGAACCTGGGAATAAAAGATCTTGGCAACACCCAAAACTTCAGTTAAACAAATAATTCTCTTCCCCCTTGCTGTGTTTAAATGAGATATGCTCCTAAACCCTCCAAATCCCTGGCTGAGCAGCTCACAGACACAACAGGCACCAGACTACGGGCTTGCCTTTGGCAGTAGCAGGATCTTTCTGGCCTCATCCAGCTGCACCCAGCAGTGCCACGTTCAGCCAGATGAGTGGCATGCACACAACTCCACATACCAACAAACCAAACATTTTTGCTGGCTCGCTCCTCCAGCTGTGCTAACTCCATTTGGATGTAACACAACAATTCAGCCAGAAAACTTACTGATGGGGTCCCATTCCCAAGCTGTCCCTTCTTCTCAGTGGGTGGAGCAGTCACACCATCCTATCCTATGGTACCATACCTCCACCCAGACCTAAAAAGCAGTACAAGTAGGGAGGTGAGCCATAGCTTAGGGAGCCTTGCTCTGTCACTTCCCCAAAAAGCTGCCACTAATGCTCCCATCTGTCACATTCTACATTTTTCAATCAATGACATTGATCTGTGGCTGGTTTGGTTCATCTGCTGACCAAAAAGAAAAAAAAAAAAAAGAAAAACCAAAAAAAATCGGTCAGCATCAAGGTACATGAGCAGTTGTTTAGTGTAATTAAATGCCTGTGGGCAGGGGGAAGGAAGCATTCACAGGGACACAGCAGAGGGCAGAGAAGGTATTTCTAAATTGTCCTAAATCACCACCAATTACTGGCATCGACAGGACACACTCTAAAATGAGGACATGACCTTGTGGCATATCTGTTGCCATGAAAGGGGAAAACATGTAGATTATAATGCAAACAGATCAAGAGACGAGCATCAGCAACAAAACTAAAGGAAAAATGTTGGCTAATCAAACTGCTGGCATACAACAAAAAATGATCGCTAATTTTCCTTCTGAAGACCTAGAGAATATACAATATTTCTCTGCTTCCCCAAAAAATAATTAGAGGGCTTTAAACTGAAATGTGCTGTACCCTGCAGTGTTAACAGAAGGGCAGTACTTACTTACCTGAGTAAATTTCTTTATGGATACAGTCTGCCTGCCTGATTCTCTCTCTCTCACATATAAACACACAATATTTCACTGAAATTAGGCCAATAATTTTATCCACTGTGCTTTGAATTTTATAAATGTACAATTCAAGCATGATATAGGAGGGTAGTGGGAATAAAAGGGGAAAAAAATAGCATCAGCAACAAGTTTTCTGACAATAAAGCCTTGTATTACTCAATATAAAGATTTCTACTGCATAAAAGATTCAAGCTACCTAACTTGGGTTCTTGTTGACGCACCCAAACTGGAAGGGATGCCTCAAGCTCTCTTAAAACTGATGTGAAGGGGAAAGGGGCATATTCAGATCAGCAACTCTGATCAGGTATCCCCTTCCCCACTGACTATCAAAAGAAACGTAAGCACATGTTTCTAACTTCAGCACCTCAGAGGGATGCCTGTATTGGATGTGCTGAACCCAGGCCAAAGTCTGTAACTAGACTCTTGTTACAGGGTAGTGAAAATATATCTATAAACAGGGTAGTAAAAATATGTCTATAACAAGTAAATGTACATCTCTTTTTATACACAGTAATTGCTTTTCACATTATGAGTTTCTTCTCATCACCAATGCTACTGGTGTCAGATAAATTCAACAACTAAGAAGGAAAAACAAGAGCAACTTCAGTCATTTAGGTATCAGCAAAGTGTAAAGGAAGTATATACAAGAACTAAAGGTTTTATGACAAACTAAGGTAAGTTCCCTACCAAAAACAATGAATAAAAAATTCTGAATCTACTCCCTTGCCCCACATAAAAACATATAAGACTATCAAAAAGATTAACATAAAAAATTGCCACACATCACTTTGCAAAGAAACTTGCCTTTTACTGAGGGCATTGTCCCCCACACAGTGGTGTCAATGGAAAGACATCCACTCATGCCAGCCAGCAGCAGGTCACGCGGCAGACAGCAGCCCTCAAGCCTCCTACCTGTTTGCACAGCTTATAGCTCTCAAGGTTGAGCAAAAGCAACAGACAGTTGATTTCTTTAGACTATTTATATAGCTTGAAAGTAAACTTCAAGGCTGCAAAACCTCAAATACTTGCAGACTGATTCAACAAGTCATAGCACTCCTTGCCTGTGTCTACTCTTTCAGACTGCAAAGTCCAACCACTCTGCTCATATGGAAGGAAAACCTGAGTTCCTACATGGTGTATTCAGCATAACAGATAATTTCTTACAGTCGCTCAAAAGCATTAAAAGACTCCCTCAGCCTTTTTCCTTCTTTTTCAATGTCTTCCCCTCTGTTCAGTAAGGCACCAAAAATTATATACTTCTCTGTTTTTGTTTAAGATTAAACAAACAAACAAAAAAATGAAACAGAAATGAAAGTATCAACTTCAATGTCCTTCACCAGTGCTTAGATGACACTGTAGTATTGAATTCAGCCTCCAACCATTTGGGATAAAGATCTGTTCAAAAGCAAATTAGTCTTCCATTTTGAGTATGGCTTTACATTAAAGGGCGTAGCTGTGGTCAGTCCTCTGCAATGCTAACAGAAATCCACAATGAAACCATTCTTCCTCTACAATTAAATCCCAGGAAAGAACATTCCCAAATCTATTTCATAGGAGTATAAAATATAGCTGTGCCTGTCTGCTTCTGGTTTTAAACATGGTGCAAAATGTGTTTTGTAAACACTTCCTGCAAAACCCAGAGATCCAGGCAAGGGAATCTAGACAGCTACTAAATTGACCAGATGTAGATATTGTCTACAGTTTAGGGTGTGCTGAATTTCCCTCTAGACTCTTTTGACCAGTCTGGCTAGACCACCATTGACTATAACAGAGGTTTGACAAGAACTTCTCATATAGACACAGACAGGGATTTTGGCATTTGTTTGCTTTGTTGCAAAATCACGACGTGTAAAGTGCCCAAGGTATCCCCACTCAGAAGCAGGGGACAGCAGAAACTACCATGCCTAGCAGAAACTACCACCACCTTGCCAAATACCTCTGAAGAAAGCTCATGCTGCTTCTTGCCAAGGCACTGGGAATTCCTATGTTAAGCTCAGTGCTCAAACTGTGCACATGTCCCATCTTCGCTCGGCTCCGTGACCGCTGCTTCACCTGTGTCTCATATTGTATTCCTGCAACCAGAACTGCCAAACCCAGACACCTTTGCCAAGTCCTGTTCCCCAGCATCATACTCATATAGGAAGACACCTACCTAACACGTGTAAGTAGGGAGTGAGGAATAAGGCTGAAAATTAACATACACATAAACCACTGCATCAAGACTAAAGTCTGACTACAAAACAGACAAGTTTTGCCTGTGTGTTGTGTCTTTGCCCTGTGTTTCCAGCACCCCAGAAAACCTTCAGTCTATGCAAGTCCATTTTGACATCTAAAACCTCTTAAAATGAAGAAGGATGCAAAGATAAAATACAAGCCAAGCTCCAATATATGAATACAGCTATATGTGTTTTTAGCATACCGGGCAATATTCTTCCAATAAGAGCATCTAGCAACCAAAAGGACTCCTCTTCATTCTTTGTAATAAGAATCAGGTATCCAGCTATGAAGTTCATGCCCTGAAATAGAAAGAAGAGTTTTAAGATGCATACATTTTTCTTAAGAGTTTCTGGTTTATTTCTTTTGATTAAGGGCTAAATTACTACAGTTCTACAAAGTGGCCATGTTAAACAAAATCTAGTAATACAGGTTACCAGTTGAGTAAGCTGTTAAACCAGCATGACAACAGCTAACAAGAATTATTAACAAAGATCAAGGAGAGTTAAATTAGAAGAAAAAGCTTAGTACTCTATAATTTACCTTCGATTTTCCTTTTAAAAAAAAAAAAAAAATCCCAGACCCCTGTCCCAATGTAAATGAAGACTGCTTTGACCAGAACCAAAATACAGCTGTCTTGGCTGTGCAGTACAAACACAACACACCTGCAGGTAGGCAGTGCGCCTGCAGAAGAAGAATGCCTGACCCACACACTCTTTAGTAAAAAGCTGCAGCTCCAGCAGCTTTTACAAGCTATTGCTGCTTAACTCATCAAATGCTTGCATGAACATCATTTGCTTCCATAATACCTCTCGTACTCTACAAGCTAGTCGATGACTGGCCAATATAACTCCTGCCTTTCAACATGCAAACAGAAGGTAAACACCAGGGGGTGGGGGGATTGGAAGAGCTACTGGAAAATTTGTGAAAAGTAGTCAAGTCATCACTGGCCGAATTCCAACTCTGCAATTTTCGTAACCGTTACTGATGCTCTCTGACTGGAGAAGTGACATACAGAACACACTTGGTTACAAACTGATATTCCCTGTAAACACATTGCCTCTGTCTCAGGCACTTTTTTCTTGTACCCACCGTAACACTGCTAAGTTTTGGCAGTATTACTGATTTACATGCACAGTAGTCCACTTTCTTAAGCATTTTTTAAAGTATGTCTTTTCCATAGTAAACAAGCTGACAACTATAATAACATAGGCAGCACATCAGTGGGACAACATACAAAAGCTGCCTCTGAGGTGCAAGCACCTCCGAAGTCTTCCTAAGCTAACAGAAAGCTATCTTTAAATATTTACAGGCTACGAAGGCTGCTGTTGGTTATATTGCCCTCTTCAGTTCCATCCCTTTCTTTGGCCTTCTCCATGTTCTCTGTCCCTCCAAGCTGGACTTCTTCAGCACATTTATGGCCACAGGCAGCACCACTGTTTCTGGGCATCCTGCAGTGCTGCCAATTACAGCTGTGAGCCAGAGGACAGCTACCAAAAAGAACATCCCTTGCAGCCTCTGGAAGGTACAGCTTCCTCTCTGCACTGAGATCTCATTTCTTGCATTCAACAGATTTGAGTCACCCATCCTATCTCAGAAGGCCTTGCAACACTCCCACAGCATGGAAATATTAGGACACTACATCATCTCCAATGTTTCATTTTCAAGCTTGGTGTCACTACAGCAGTTGTTATAAAAATGGCTTGGATAGACTTTACATGATGCTTGGCCTTCTGGTTAGGAAGGCAACTATTTGTTTCCATGCTGACAGTTAGCTTAGTAACTGCATCTATGGTGACAAGAGACTGTTTGGCTTTTAACATAGCATGCACAAAAACCCACTCTGGAGTTTATGTTCACAGGACACTGAATTTTGCAGGTTTTACCAGGGTAGGCAGCACCGTACCACTGTCACAGCATGACAAGGCAAAGCCTACTACACTCACAGACGGGAGACTTACATGCCAGTAAGTACCACAAATGCACTAGCATTATGAAAACATTCCCTGAAGAGCCTTCAGTCAGTAAAAGCTCTGCAAAACACTTGAAAGAAACTCTCCATTTTTCACTCTGAGTTTTCTAGTGTTTAGAGGGTCTCTCCTATCATGCAGTATTGCATCGCTGTATCTATCTTGACGAAGTCTGCTGCTTCACTAGCAGTAGAGGTCCTGAAACTTTTCTTGATTTACGACATGCCTTGGAAAGCAGATGTTGACCTTTGGTTTATGTTCTAATTATTTAGCCAGGAAAGATAACATTCATCCTGTGAGGAGACCAGAGGTGAAAAGAAATCATGTAAGGCTTTTTAAGTTGTCTTCTTCCCTCTCCAGCGTTCACAATGCCAAGTTAAAATGCAAAGATTATCACACTGATCAAACAGTTAATATACCAAAACTTTTTGGTAATAAATGGACATGCATTTTGGGTAGAAGCTAGCATGGTTTAGAAGTTGTGTGTGTTTGTGGGTATAACTGCCTCTAAATAGGAGCCTGACACTTGCGAAAGAGAGTATTCATAATTCTACTCCTTCTTTTATTCTCATAATATTAAAAGTTATATTTTAATAAATATATAGTACTGAAAATAATAAAAGTCATTCATATTTTACTCCCATTATTCAAGTAACTTCTTTATTAAAGCTGGTTTGGATACACAAAAAGAATTTTTTTTTAGTGACTCCAGTCTGGGTTTAAGTCCCTCTAAGTCTTCTCCTCTCCAGTTTTCAATAAATAATTCATGTTATTTTAACTTTGGAACAGTTGCATTTACTGTACTAACTTCCTCAACTAACATGAGGTATATGTTAGCACACCTATCCTTGGTGAGAAAAGAGAGGAGAGATGAGAGGACTTAAGTGAACTGAAAATGTATTTTGCTCATGACAGTCTTGCTCCTTTATGATCCTTAATGATGGCCTCTCTGTACTTGACTGTCATGAATCAACTTTTATCTTCTTTGTGTCCCACAGGAAGCTTTACAGTACTTGGCAGTGCTGACAGACGGTTTTTTGAGCTGCCATCTAAGCAGTAGCAGGTTGAATTTCAAACATTTTCTTCCTACTTGCATGTCTATACTGGGAGATGGCACCAAATAAATGCTACCACCCCCACAGCTACGTGATGTCGCATGAACACTGATCTTCCTGCATTTTGAAAAATGTGATCATGAAAACAAAGGAAACCAAGATCTCATGATGATCCTTGCACATACCAAGGACTGTTTTGGGAAAGGTGGCAGGAAGGAGGAAGAGGGAAAGGCAAGCTCACTTTCTCTGCAAAGCAACTAATCTTGATACAACCATGTGTGAGAAAACATTTATTTTGCAGCTAAGGAATGGAACCAAACACAATCAAGTAAGCTACAAAAAAGGCTGTGGAGAAACTCACAAGGACATTTGAACTTGCCTGAAGCAATTAATTTTTTCCTTTCCCGGGGCCGTTTTAAAAACAGGAAGTTTGTGGATCTGCTTCTAAAAGCACACATTCAAGCGGACAAGAACAATTGCCGTTGGTGAAATTCAGTGTTGTTTAAAAAACAGTGATTACATACCTGACAATATCCTACTGCTTTATTATGGTGCCCATACGCTACCAATACATTGTAGAGTGTATGCTGCAAACAGGGATCAGCAGTTTTGCGGAATTTTACATTATCTGGAAATGTTCTGTTCATGTCTGGACGAAAATGAAAAAAAGACCAAAATTAAGAGCCGTTCCCTCCTTCACGTTCCAAACAAACTTTTACAGCTTTTCTGAAGTACAAATGAAACTTCACTATGTCTCACTAAAACTGTAGTTTTGGTGGATGAATTTTAAGAAACAGCTTTACGTCCATTTTGGCTAAAAGGCTATCTGCATTCAAGGATAATTTATTCCTAGAAAGATTAATCCTATTAGTGTACAGAAATCAGTTTCAAGCAGGACTAAAGAAATTCTCCTGCAGATTGGACTCTCAACACGTGACTGCAAAGTCTTAAATGAAAGCAAACCAGACATTTAGACTGACAGAAACAACACATACCAAATGTATCTAACCAAGTGGCATGAAATAAGCTGTGCCTCTAGGAAAGCACAGTCTCGTAACAAATCTGATGAACTTTCAACTGACTTATTCAGTTAACTTCTACCAAACAGTCCCAAACAGCTAAAAAGAAAGTCTTGTTCCTGCAGCTGGTGACTTCCACTTAAAATCATGGTATTTTAAAAATTTTCTTAAGTTTCTCCATTAAGTGATCATGAGAAAAGTTGTTGCTTCATTGGTGCAAGATCACTGAGTGATTTTTGATATGCAAGCAGCAGAGCACACCCCCACGTACTTGAAGCTGAGTCCTAAACCAAGTAAGGACTATGCAATTACTGACATTTCAAAACATTCATTTCTTCCAGACCAAACATGAATAGTAGGACTCATCTCTCCTTACAAAGGTCTAAAAATTAGACATGCAAGTTTGAGCTAGTCACCCAAAACTGCCTTTAGTTGTTGGAAGGAAACAAGCAGCGTTAATTTTTGGCCTGCTTCACTCTATAAAGAGGGAACCCAAGGTCACTAGTCCAGACTTGTGCAGCTGATTTTTAGAAGTTTAAGTTGGGGAGAAAAATCCTATCCAAAAGTAACTTTTAAGATTTTCAAAATCCAAAACTTATTCATAAATTATGAACAGTTGTTTTGGTTATATTTAACAACAACAAAAAAAATCGGTTTGAAGTTAAAAAAAATTAGATTCCATAAGAGCACTGCTGTATAGATACTTATATCCTAAGAGTTATCACTTCTTATCAGTTTTTCCTGCATAAAGGAAAACAGATATAAAGCTGTTTGTTACAGCTTTGACACAAAGCTGAGCTGTAAGCAACCAAAGGAAGAAAGCCCCTCAAAATCATGATTACTGTCATGGAAATCACAAACATTTAAACGTTATCATACTAATCACTATTTCTTCCTTTTAAAAGTGAACAAATCATTTACAGAAATGGGAGGACAGGAAAATATTTCACTTCACCTCTCATGTGACTGAAAAGAAAAACACAAGGAAAAAGACAATTTTTAAAAGGACTTGAGCAACAGCCAGTTATAGAATACCTTTGTGGTTTTTTTTTTTTCTTCTTGGTAAGAAGAGCAGCATAGTATTTGCATAATCAGAATTTGTTGTTTATTAAAGTATATGCTGGATGTTAGAGAAAAGATTAATGTTGATATTTCAGTTATGGCTCTTCCCATCAGCTATTTAGAATAAAGGTGAGGGGGCAGTAGGAAAAGTCCATCATGTACAGAGCAGACACTACTGAAACTGAACTCACTTTTAATTTCACAATTTGGCTTGCAGTTGAAAGAATCAGCTCCAATTTGCTTTCTGATTGCAGAGCATGTTTTTCCCCACAAGGATTGGGGGAAGTCTTCCCTAATTTTATGAAGGATATTAAAGTTTATTTATTTATAGTATTTTAGCTGGGGGAGTGGGGGGCACAGAACAAAAACAAGAGCTAGAAGTCTTTACCCTTAATAAAAGATATGGGGCATGGTCTCAGAGGACTCCTTGTGCCAGATTATCATCTTGAGCACACCAAGAGCAGGGTATCCTGCTTCCTCTCCATCCTCCCCTTTCTGCTCCATTTGCATGCTCTCCCTTTTCCTCCAGCTCTGAGGCTCCTCTGCTTGCAAGGTGAGGGAAGCCAACCTGCACCGCAAGCTCACACAAACTGATATGTTTTACCACACTACAAGACAACTGCCAGAGATGACTTGCAGCAAATGGCAGGAGCAGGTGAGAGATGTTGATTTGACTTGAGCACTTAGCCCCACTTTACTACACCTGTCCCAGAGGAGAGGTCTTAACACCTCCTTCTCCCCCTCCACACAGCCCACCCTCTGACCTGCTATCCATTAATCTACATCATTCTTGATAGACATTAGTATCCAAAGGAACACAGCCTCAAACTGGTCCAGTTTGAAGAAAAAAAAAAAACACATCAGAACTGTTTTCAAGCAGGGAAATGATCATTAGAACTTTGTACTGCTAGGTAAACCCCAAAACAATGACCAACTTGTGGTTGTGTGCAAATCCGCTGGCTATAACCAAACTAGGTATAGGAGCATGGGACCATGAAGAAGGCCACAAAGAAAAGACTAGCTACTACTTTGCAGTAAATTCAGATTAAATACCAATACTTTTTTTTTTTAGATGATCTTTCAGTGCTGTGAGGTGGCAGTGTTATGCTGCTGTGAAACAAAACCAAGAGCTTTCTTTTTTCTGTTGATTCATCTCTCTGCAGCAACCATGAGAAGACCATTGGCTTGTTTCTGCAACATTTCTACCGCTTATTCAATAATACAAACATAGGCAGAAAGCCACACTAGCCTCAGTTTATAAAACAGACATTTATTTATGTACCTGGAATAACAATTGCTGATGCTATTTGTGGAGCAAAGAGATTTAAATGTGCAGTCCAGAAAACTGTTTTTGTATCAGTTTTGTGCTTTTCATATTTAGGGTACTTCAAAAGTCAGGCACCTGCTGTTAACCTTGTTATCCCACCCTTTCCCACCCTTTCTGTTCTTACCTTCATATCCAGGTGCTTCCCACTCACAGACACACTGCCCAGTAAATTACACAAGTATTTTTACAACTAACATCATCTACTCCACTTTTGGTCACTTCTTTGCTACTGCTACATCTGTAACTTGCATCTGCTCTGAATAGCTTCCAGACAGGTACTTTTTTTTTTTTTTTTTTTTTTACTTAGTAAAGAGCAGAACAAAACACCTCAACTGCCAACTACAAGCATTCAACAACTGCACTGTGAACCTCCAGAATAATGAGGTTAGTTCATCAGTTACAATTTCTAAAAATAATATACTTAAAGGGTATTTTAAATTTATTATAATTGGATATTTAGGACTCATCTTCAAGCTTTTCCCTGCAACACCTGGAAGTAGAAATTGTTTTGGAGGTTTAGGCGTTTTTGGTTTGTTTTTTTTTAAGTTAAGGTCAAGTTTGGTATCAACTAGAACTAGAGAAACTGGGTCTGACAACCTCCACCACCAGCACCAAGTAACAGTTCAATAGCTTGCAGCAATCAAGAAAGCAAACAGGGTTAGGATTTCCTAAAAAAGAACAATGCCACCATATAAATCTGAGAAGCACCCACATAAATTCCAGCTCCCCTTATCTCCAAAAGGTGGTATCAGAATTGGAGAAATTGCAGAAGAGAATAGAAAAAAGGAAGATCACAGGTATGAAACGGCTACCATACATAGCATAAAGCAAGGTGAATTATTGCTCCTTAGTTTGGAGGGAGATGCTTATGAGCAAGACAGCACAAACCTGCAAAGTCACGATCAAGGTGAAGGACATGAAAAAGGAGCAACCAGAGGGATTTTCTGTGAATATTTTTCCCCATCCAGTGTTACTAACTACAAACATGCGGCATATGACTCAGGAACTCGCCAAACCACAGATAACTGGAGATGAGGAAAAACATTCTGAGGAAGCGTCACTACACACTTTACCCCTTCAGTTCTTCCTTTAGCTGTTCTGGTAGACAGAAGACCAGACGAGAAAGCTGTTTGGATAGGACCTGATACAGCTTCTCTTACAGAGGGCCAGAAGAGCTGACACTGCTGTTCCCCTTGCTCTTGCATGGTTAAATGCCCTAAGCTCACACAAAAATTCCCAGGCTTCACTAATAGTTTAACCCTATTCAGAGAAGCTTATTAGTACTTTGATAGTAAAATATTCACTGTCTCTAGTGAAGTGGCAATGGCTACTGTTTGAATTACTCTTCTGAACCCATCACCAGCTAAACTAAGAACTACTAGTCAATCCATGCAGCCAGTTCCTTATACCAGCAGTGACGAGGCGCAGCGGAGGTTCAGGGGACTGGCAGGTAAATATCAGACCCTGGGCACAGCACCTACAACTCTTCCTCATGAAATGCAAAGGTGGAAACATGGATATTAGCCGCATGTGCACATGAGAGGACTTGCAGACATAGACATACTTACTCTGAAATTCAATGGCTAAGTAAGCTAAGAGGGAGCTTCCTGCAAGGAAGCTACATAAACTTACACTCCAGCCTTTTTGTAACCAGCACGTAGCCTTTGCATTAGGAGGACAGCCACATTTTATCCTGACAACATCAGTTGTCCTGCTAAACTTTACTATAATAGGGCATGAACAACGAAGCTTAGTACGAATGCATACCTTTCTAAATGTGTATGTAAACTAAACCATGAAAACTTCAATCAAAATTTAGAGACCTGCATTCTTTAAGCTCACTCTTTCATGTTTAGAGCAAGAAGTCTGCTCTCTCTTATATTTATCTTAAAAAATAAAAGTTCGAATGGCAAGTGTTGTATAAAACAAGAATCAGCAAACTAAAGGGCAAAAATGGCGAAAGGACAGTTTAGATTTATTTAGCTGAACAACTTTTATTACTGTTACTAATCAGGTTTTTCTTTAAAGACTAGACCATTTCTCCACACAATCTACCTGCACCTTTTAACCATATTGAAAAGTTCCAAATGTACATGAAAATTGTTTGGAGCTTCTGGGCACGTAAAAGAAACAGGACACATTGACTCTTACACATGTTTTAAATTGAATTTGAAATAAAGTGTTTGGTTGGCCTCGTCTTCCCCCTGACAAAAAGAAAGTGTGATTGCTCTTCTCTTGGTTTTGAACTGCAGCATCACCCTGGACTATAACTTTACAGATAGACTGCAGGACTAAATACAGTACAGTTGCCTGAAAATTTTGGAAACTGCAGACATGAAAAGTGAATGGCAGCAAGATTCTACATCGTACTTTAGTTTGCTGTTAAAAGCAACTACAGTGATCAGAAAACAACACAGGCAGAAACAAACTGAACATCAGATGACAATTCACACTGAAACAGTCCTCAACTAAAGCCCACTATAAAATTTGGAGTCAACAGGATCACTAAGTTTATTAAAGACAACATTCCCATTCACCTTAAGTACTTCCATCTTTCATATGCTCACATCGTTTCTTCCTTTCTGAAGGGAAATCTATCACTCTGGAGTCCAAGGTCCTCTTTTTTTTTTTCCCCCTTCCAATAAAACCCGCCAACCCATTTTTCTTTATCCCTTCCCTCACTTGCTCTTTGTTAAGTTTTCTCTTCTGCAGTTTTCCAATTGACGCAGTAGCTCTTCCAAAATTTTATTTCCCCCATAATTCACAAATGGATCTTATCTTCTTCCAAATGGATCTTATCTTCTTCCATTACCCCCCCCCCCCCCCCCCCAAGTATTTTTATTTCATCGTATAACCTGTGTGAAAAGCCACCTACTGTCATGATATGACCCTTCATGCAATTGTCTACTGCTGGAAAAGAAATTGTTTGCAACCCCCTCTTACAGCAGTTGTACCCCAACTGAACACAGTTTGATCCTTCTCCAGGCCCTTACCAAGGCTGGCTTTCAAAAGTCATCCAAGCAGTTCCCTCTGTATTCATAGCTAGAGCTCTACTGTTTCTAGTTCTGAGCAAGATATGAGCCTGAAGATTTCTGTCTAGTCTTCATATTCGTAAGAATACGAAAGTTTATGCTCCAAAATGCCTTACTAAGGCATGTAGTCCCAAAAGCCCACAGTGCTGCTGCTGCAGGGAGAGGCAGAGGAGAAATTCAGCATAAACTGCAAAGTATTCGGATGGTTATCCAGCTCAAAGAAAAAAATCCATAAAGCCCCAACTTTAACTACCTGGCTTTTTTGTCAAGAGGAAAAAGATGACAACTGCATCTGCCACTCTAAAAAAACAACCTCAGCATTGTGCTTGTCCAGAGCACAGCCCAACCCCTTCCCTCATTAACTGGGCAATTTCAGACAGTATCAGCTTCTCTGCAAAAGCTCTACTCTAGCAGGTTGAAAAGTTTCAGGACAAATATCAGTTACATCAAACTTCTACTTGCCTGTCTTCCCCTGCTGCCTTTTTCAAACACCCAGTGGGCCAGTCTAAGGCCTGGCTGCCCTGATAACCTGTCACCGATATCAGCCACTATCGGTTCACAGAGCATATGGAACTGGGTTAGTAGAGGAAGGGTATTTCTCCTCCAACCCTTCCCTTCTTCCAGCGATTTACATTTAGCATTTAGGACTTCATGCATCAAGGCATTATTTCCCCACCCCTCAGTTTGACAAATTCCTTTTTAAAGCAGTCCATACGTCTGGTCTCAGCAGCACCCTCCAGTAACAAGTGCCACAATTCAGAGATATACTCTTCTAAATCTGCAGTATGGCAAATTCCATTCAGTGAAAATAATTTCTTATGTTACAAGAACCAAATAACAATTGCTCCCCATTCACCCTCTCTACACCATTTATAATTCATAGAGCTCTATCAGCAGCTTTTTCTCAGCACTCTTTTTCCTCAAGCTGAAATGCTAGAATACTTCGTAATACCTCATACGGGCGCTGTACCATATCTTCAACCACCCCTGCTGCTCTTCCAGTGTTCTGTTGGAACAGAAGCAAGGAGAAACAGACCCAAAGGTAGGTCTCATGGTACAAAGTTGTAACTCTTCAGTCACTTAGGAGACAACTTAATAATGTTTTCTAGTTTGTTCTCTGCTCCTTCCCAAATAATTTCTAACCTTCCTTAATGCTTTTGACCACATAATGAACCTGGAAAGATCTGTGCTGTTAAAGAGCTTATGGCTAATCTAATTTACATGTTAATTCAGCACTTAAACCACTACTACAGAAATGTAAGTTTTCCATGACATAACTTGATCTCTAACATTTAAGGACATAGGACAGATAAACACAGATAGACCGTGTTATCAAGACAATAACCTGTTTTGATTGCTTCAACCAGTTTGTCATTCTTCTCTCCTTCAAGCAGTCTGTGGTAATATCCAGGGTTTTGTTCCATGTTGGTTTGGGCCCCACTCACAATCATCCAGATCAATGCACGGTGTTCGTTGGGGATGCCTTTTCTGATATATCTCTTCACTGCAAAACAAAAAGGTTGATGTATTTTTTAAAAATAAATTTTAAAAAATTAAAATCCAGCTACATTTTTCATTTGGAAGTGAACAACAGAAAGCTGAGAAGTCATAGGAAAACTGTTGACTAGAAATTATTATGCTTTCTCTCCTATGCTACCACTTGGGATAAGCTTTTCCTTCTCAGCTACACAGTATATTTTAGACTCACTCCTAAGTTGTTTCTACTCAGACTTCCCACACAGATCTCCAGACCCAGGCTTTCCTCCCTCCTCTATTCCTCCATTAGGATTTTCAATCCCTTCCTCTTCTTCCCACCTTTCCAGAGGAAGATATGAACAGCAATGTTTCCCCTTGATGTTTGCCCTTTTTCATTCAGATGAGCACTGCTTTTTCCTTTCCCAACATCACTAATGGTCTCTGACATGATAGCCCTTTCCATTTGCTTAGTTATGCTTTAGCATAAATGGCTACCTTAACATAACCCTAGGATTTCAGCTTAGCACCTAATCACTGAAATCATGGAAGAAACTAAGTAGTATGAAATATCACAGAAACATATAATCTTGGAGTTGGAAGGGACCTTTAAAGGTCATCTAGTCCAACCCCCCTGCAGTAAGCAGGGACATCTTCAACTAGATCAGGTTGCTCAGAGCCTCATCCAACCTGACCTGAAATATTGCCAGGGATGGGGCACCTACCACCTCTCTGAGCAACCTGGGCCAGTGTTTCATGACCTCACTGTGAAAAATGTCTTTCTTCTATCTAGTCTAAATCTATCCTCTTTTAGTTTAAAGCCATTGCCCCTTGTCCTATCACTACAGGCCCTGCAAGAAGTCTCTCCCCATCTTTCTCAGAAGCCCCCTTTAAGTACTGGAAGGCTGCAGTAAGGTCTCCCTGGAACCATCTCTTCTCCAGGCTGAACCACCCCAACTCTCTCAGCCTGTCCTCACAGGAGAGCTGTTCCATCTCTCTGACTGTTTTTGTGGCCCTCTTCTGGACCTGCTCCAACAGGCCCATGTCTTCCCTGTGCTGAGGGCTCCAGAGCTGGACACAGGACTCCAGGTGGGGTCTCACCAGAGCAGAGCAGAGTAGAGGGGCAGAATCACCTCCCTCAACCTGCTGGCCACACTGCTTTGGATGCAGCCCAGGATACGGTTGGACATCCAGGCTGTGAGCACACATTGCCGCCTCATGTCCAGCTTTTCATCCACCAGTAACCCCAGGTCCTTCTCAGCAGGGCTGCTCTCCATCCCTTCATCCCCCAGTCTGTACTGATACCGGGGGTTGCCCCAAACCAGGTGCAGGATCCTGCACTTGGCCTTGTTGAACCTCATGAGGACTGTTCAATTATTGGTGAGGCTTGTGATTCAGGGGGGGTGCGTGTGTGTGTGTGAAGGTGTGCAATATATACAGGAAACAAAAATAAATTATTCCAAAAGTATAAATATACATGTAATTTTAAAGAATAAAAACACCAGTTACTTATTCCCTCCTTGCTTAAGTCTCCCAAATCCCCTAGCAGTTCAGATTTGTAAGTAATAAGCATTTCAGGCTTATCATGGTTTCTAAATACAGGCACATGATGACTCCTACATTCCACCTTCAGCTTAACAGGACACCGCACGCTTAATTCCTAGGTAAATACAACTGACCTCAATGTTCAAAGATTAATGCTTTCATCATGGCTGCTGGTTAACAGTAAAACAGGTCAGAATCCCACGTCAGAATCGAGCGCATTCCTCAAGCTTGTCCAGGTCCCTCTGGATGGCCTCCCGTCCCTCAGGCATGTCAACCGCACCACTCAGCTTGGTGTCATCTGCAAACTTGCTGAGGGTGCACTTGATCCCACTGTCAATATCACTGATGAAGATATTAGACAGTACTGGTCCCATATGGACCCCTGAGGGACACCACTTACCACTGATCTCCATCTGGACATTGAGCTGTTGTCCACTATCCTCTGGGTGCAACCATCCAACCAATTCCTCATCCACCCAACAGTCCACCCATCAAATCCATCTCTCTCCAATTTAGAGAGAAGGACGTTGTGGGGGACTGTGTCAAAGGCCTTCAGAAGTCTAGATAGATGACATAAGTAGCTCGTCCTTTTTCTACTCATGTGGTCACTCCATCATAGAAGGCCACTAGGCTGGTCAGGCAGGAGTTGCCCTTGGTGAAGTCAATCTGGCTGTCTCGAATCACTCCCCTGCCCTCCATGTGCCTTAGCATAGCTTCCAGGAGGATCTGTTCCATGATCTTCCCAGGCACATAGGTGAGGCTGATGGGTTGGTAATTCCCAGGGTCCTCCTTGCTACTTTTTTTAAAAATGGGTGCAATGTTTCCCTGTTTCCAATCTCCAGGGACTTCACCTGACTGCCAGGACTTTTCAAATATCATGGAGAGTGGCTTGGCAACTACATCAGCCGACTCCCTCGGGACGCTGGGATGCATCTCATCAGGTCCCATAGACTTGTGGATGTTCAGGTTCCTCAAGTGGTCATGAACCTGATCTTTTCTTACAGTGGGAGGGACTTTGCTCCTTCAGTTCCCATATTGCAGGCCAACCCCTCAAGAGGTGTGGGAAGAGACACTGCCAGTGAAGACCGAGGCAAAGAAGTCGTTCAGTACCTTAGCCTTCTCTTCATCCGTAGTTACCAGTTAGCCAGAAAAGGAAGGTCAAAGAAAACGTGCCCTCCTTGATGAGCAAGAGTGGCAAACGTACCTGTAGAAGCCCTTCTTATTATTCTTTGCATCCCGTGCCAAGTTCATCTCCAACCACACCTTGGTCTTCCTGACCTCATCCCTACACAACCAGGCAGCATCCCTGTGCTCTTCCCAGGATACCTGTCCCTCCTTCCACTGCCTGTGCATTTCCTTCTTGCCCTTTAGTTTGACCAGCAGGTCTCCACACAGCCACGCTGGTCTCTTGCCTTCACTTCCTGATTTCTTACACCTGGAGATCGAGGGCTCTGGCACTCTGTGGAAAGCATCCTGAAAGATCTGCCAGCTCTGCTCTGCTCCCTTGTCCCTGAGGGCAGTTTCCCAGGGGGTCCTATCAACTAACTCCCTGAAGAGCTGGAAGTTCAGGGTCCTGACTTTACTCTTTGCCTGCCCCATATCCCTCAGGACTGTGAACTCCACCAGTGCATGATCACTGCAGCCCAGGTTGCCTCCTGGGCATGTGGCTACTGTCTAGGTGAGCCTCTGGAAGAACTGGACACATTGTGAGTGAGCAGCAGATTATTTTTCCCTAGAATAACTGGGGAAGTCTTTTCAAATCTAAAATAGCTTTCATCTCCTGCATCATATTCATCATCAGGGTATGCTTTGGGGTGTTGTTTTTTTTTAAGCAGATGATTCAGTGTAAATAACTAGGATGCAAGATTGCAGGAAGAAGCATCAGGCTAATGACAGCCAAAGCAGCTTCTTCCTGGGAATGGTATGAAAAATATTACTAAGGAGCCAACGCTGCTCATTGGTACAGAATCCTAAACCAGCATTACCCCTTCTGACCCAAAAAGACAGCTGAATGTTTCGAGATCCTTCTGCTTTTTCCAGGGAGGAGAATCTAAGAAACGAATCAGATACTTCTTACTACATGAATGAGTATGTATCAATTACAGTAACAACTTCTCATCCCTAAATTCTATAGGGCTCAAATGAGAGTGGGGATTTCTATTCCACCCACACAAAGACACACATAAAATATCATTACCTAGCCTGGTTTTATGCAATCACAAATACCTGTTACTCAAGATAAATGCTGCCTGAATTAAAAGCCTTAAAAACAGCAGAGTGAAACAAGGTTTTACAACAAATCAGTCAGGCATCTGCTAAATACATTCCACTTAGTTGCAGTTGCCTATCCTTTAGGAGCCAAAGCTGCTTTCCCAACGTCAGCAGAGAGATCCATGCATCTCTAATGGGCACTTCACCCACCTAAAGTCTGGTACTCTCTCGAAGAGACACTCCTACCCTTGACATTTGCAGTAAATACCTGGCCTTCAGGGTACAGTTTTTGTTCAGCTTTGCAATGAGGATTTATACTACGGGTTACAGTCTCTACTGTTCCAGCTGTAAAGTAACTTTAACTACAACCTTCTTTTAGACAAACTGGAAATAATTTACTTGTTTACATGGTTGTTTAATAATACCCACTTCATCTTTTTTTACAAGATTTTGAACTCTAATGGTCGAGAAATCCTACAAATGGACATAGCAAGTGCAGGAATGAGTGTAAGAAAGCAGTCACATTTAGGTCAACAAGAACGTCTCATTCAAATGAGCCTGAGAATGTCGCTAGAAGCATACTTGCCAGCTGAACTACTGGATTATCATATTCTAACATGTAATTCCAATGGTATTTTTTTATGGAACAACTGTCAATTCTAAAAGCACAGCCAACATCCACATCCAACAATACACATCAAATTAAAGAGAAGCAGAGACAAGCCTCTGACATTGGCACAAGGGGAAAGCAGCCCTGCAGCACAGCATACACTCATCATTCCTCAGCATTAGCGTTCTCATGGCAATAGAGAGCCAGAGGCTTGTATCGCCCCAAGTGGCTACCTACCCCCGTTCCCCCATTCCCTGAGGAATGGAAAAGCCCTTTACATGCTGCTTTTCTTCCTCACAGCGTTATCATACTTGCCAGGATCTGTCAACTGGCATACCGAAGCAGCAAAGTAGTTTTGAAAACAAGGACAGTTGCAATGAAATATGTTTTTTTATATATATAAAACATACAAGTCATATTTTATATGTAAAGTTATATTGTTTTATACAAATATGTATTTATTTTGTTTTCTATAGGCCCTCTTCCACATTATCCTCAGGAACTTTTAAAAAGCCAACAATAACAGTCCACACCGCAATATATCCTCCCACTGTATAACATTTAAGAAGCTTTCACAGATGAAGCCAGATTGTGCATGTGTCTCCAATCACACATCTGACTCCAACTGTAAACCAAGGGCTTGATCTCAAAAGTAGCACCACTGAATACCATCAAGCCCTCAGTATCTGCACTCAGGATCACTCCCAGGACAATCACAGTGTACACAATAGTCTAAGCTTTAAAATGTGTAATAAATATCTTTCTGTGAAATTTTTGCCTCTTAATTAATGAAATATGCAACATCACCAATTAATTTTAAGCAAATAAAAATAACCTCAATAATTCTATTACCTCTGACATCGAGTGCCAGTTTACAGAGGTTTAGAGTCACACTTACTAACATGTTTTTCTTGTTACCAGAAGAAGTAGCTACAATGATAGGGAAGTAGTCTAGAAGTGCTGACAAATACCCAAAGCAAATAAAAGAGAAAAAATACGCAGAAAATAACATTTTTCCAGTATTGGGCAGTACAAGATTTTAAAATAAGTAAATCACTTGAAACATGTCTGTCCTTGTTTAATGGTAGAATATGAGAATTCTGGAGATTTTTGCCTTTAGATAAAGTTGTATTTATCTTTTCCCCCCATTAACATTTTTTCACTCTACACCAAAGATGGACTAAGTCTATGTAGGAAAACCCATTTAAAAACAAAAATTATCTCGTATAAAATATTAGAAGAGCATGATTTTGAAAAGCATCTGCACTTTTTGGTTACTTTTTCAGTTACTAACAATTAGTGTTGAATGCTGAGGAACCTCACTTGGACCCTAGAGGAAAAAAATTCTACAAAAAAGCTGAAAACAGCATACAACAAGGAACTGGAAGTTTTGTTTTATGAATACATCACAGAAGAAACAAAGCAGATCTGCACTGTAAATATTCAAGTTACAGTCAAACATAAAACCTCACTTTCTAAGATGCTCCTTCCTTCCTCCAACCCCTGGGCTGAACAGAAGTGCTCCTGTTACAATCACTGTTTAGTACCATTACTTTCACCTTACACTGTGTTTTATCAGGCTCAATGACTTCTGCTACTGGTCAGTTCTGACTAACCCATTTACAGCCAAATTCTTTTACATTAGCATGCTTTTGGTCACAATTAAGCTACTTTGGGCAATTATGTCAGACAGCTTGTTGCCCGCCTGTAAATAAGCCACAGCTGAAAGCTGTCTTTTGGTCCCATAAAGATAGCAGCTGAATGGACAAATGCAAAAATTAAGAGGATGTCAGTAGTGACACAGAGAGAGAGAAGGCAAGCGACTGAACACTGACTAAAAATTCACATGCGCAGAGAAGACAGTGAAGATAACAAGGATAGAGTGGGAAACAAACCACCCCAAAATAACAAAAAGGAAGAGACTGCAGAACAAGCAAAAGGAACTGTCAGCCAAAATTCCCATGACCCGCCCTGCCGGAAGGCTGTGATCCAGAACAACAGGATACACTGCTTAATTACTGTTGTTAAAATGTAGTATAATTATTTTTCTTTACAGTAGAACCGAATTATACACATACATACTACCCTAGATGTGAGGCAAACGTAGCAGCATGTGAGCACGCCACATTTCCAAACTGGAAAGAGCACAAGTCATCACCTTCTTCCTGTTCACCCAGACAGGAATTATGAACTTCTCTATGTGTAAAGACAAATGGGTGTGGAGCAACTGAAATACCACACGGACAATGCCTCTCTCACATCTACTCACAGCAGGATGCATTTTGAAAAGGCCCCAGTAGAACTCAAAATAAGGATATGGGTTTTCAGATACAGCTATAGAGTTTGGGGCAGAAAGCAGCAAATCAAATACTCTTCTCAGTTCTAGCTTACAGTCAACTTGCAGCAGAAGGGAAGTTCATCAGAACCAGCAGCTCTCGAACAAAGCTTGAGAGCAATGAAGTCAGGTCCTGGAGGAGTGAAATTCAGTGCATTACAGGCAGACCTTCTGCTCTCTGACTGCCTGTGAGGAAATCACCGCAGGATCATCTTGCAGGATAAAGCACACACTGAACAACTGCTTACATAATTCTAGGTGCTTATGCCACAGGCTTCAATCTTAATACTGATATAAGAAGGGAAGTACTTTAAAAAAAATCAGTAATTGTACAGTTAACCTGTTGCTCTCCTCTTCTGGGGTATCAGTTGACAATAATGAGGGAGGCTTATTGTAACAACTTTGAATTTACACTCAGACTACATTTCCTCAACATTATTTATTTCAGTCACTCTCCTTAGAATTACATATTACATATATACATGAGAATACATAATCTACAAATTAGAGTATCTTTAGCAAAAGTTAGTAACATCAAAGATGATGCACCAGCCCATAAGGGCTTGCTACAGTGAAGAGGCACTGCCTGTGTCCACATGGTGGGTTTATGGTATCCCATTTTTCACAAACAGGACCCTGTTAGAGACAATTAAGACCACATTAACGGTTATTGCCATTACGTGGCTAGTGGGGCAGCATGACCATCAGTACTGAAGCCTGGTGGACAAGTTGAGAGATTTGGTCAAAGTTTTGGCTCCAAAATAAGACCAAAGGCATTCACACTGTTTGTATCACAGCAGCGTTCTGTGTCTACGATGCTGGAACAGGCTGCACAAGGGAAGAGAAATGTAACAAACTCACAGAAATTGGTAAAAGCTGTAATTGTTACACATTTTAAGAAAAGAAGGAGATGAATTAAAGCCTCAGATTATTTTTCCACAACAACTAGAAGACTAAGTTCTGAAGAATCTCAAAATCTTCACCAATTCAAAATACCGCACAGTTACTACTTTATGTAAGCTTGACACCCTAAACAAAAGCTTCCTTACATTTGGAAGAAAAAGAGAGTATAAGTAGCTACTTTCCAGTTAGCAGCATATGATCTAGCAGCTATAGCTCAAACCTACATTTTCTGGGACTCCTCAGCCTTAAGGCAGATATCCATATGCTAAATAACACCGTTATACTTCGCATGTCTTGCTAGTTACCATCTCATTCTTGGTGCCAAGAAAAAAAACAACAGCCCACCCCAAGACAACAAAACCACCAGAATTAGCAGTCAAAGTCTGCACCTGAAAAACAGCTTTAAATATTCAGCTATGTTACAGTCAGTACCTGATGAACTTTTGCTTAGTTTTACTCACTTTTTCTTTAATGTACTTACAGAGAACTGTGCCCAACTCCAAAAGACTCTCAGGAGAAAGCAAACTGAATAACATCATTAAAAGCAGAGAGGAAAACTCAGATGCTTATATGAAAAAATAACTCGGGGAAAGA
>NW_010542775.1:26208-28351 GCF_000687285.1 Phaethon lepturus
AGGATCCCCTGCCATGTCCGACTCCATTTATTTCTCTCTCTTTGTCTTGCAAGACAAAACATTACTAGAGGTTTTTTTGCTTTTTGAAGCAACCGTTAACAGCTCCATTCACATTTTATCCAATGTTGCATTAGCTCCTGCATTCATTTTACTTTCTTCACTTCGTAAGGCGTTTAGCATCGGTTCTTAGTACACACCTTTTTAGCTGCGAGGTGAACGTCATTTTACAAAAGGAGGGTAGGGAGAGCTAGAAAATCTCAGCAATCTAAAAAAACTGTCAAAGAGTCAGCAACCGAGAGCCCTAACATCCTGATCCCTGGGATTCAAGTCAGCATTTTCTACATAATCTCATGTCTTTGTAAAGAGAGCACAGAGCAGAGTGCAATACAACAGCTGTAAAATGCCATCTTGAAGTGCCAGTTAACCATAATCTCTGGGTTACAGATGTAATAAGATATTATAGTGTATGCCAAAAAAGGATTACTCCTTTGCAATCTTTAAATCAAATCAACGATACCCCCCAACAAGAGCATACTTGCTTATGGATTATTACTGTTTATACTATTGTTTTTCATCTGAGGACAAAAATAGTATTTAACATTCAAAAATGCAAACCAATTTAATACTACTTATATTAGTTCCAGCATAAATAATATAATAAATAGGCATACAGCTCACCTTTTAAACTCTTCTGTATACGGTTATTCCCCTTTAGGAGCTTGGACCATTTTATTGCTCTTCTAGTGAGTACCACTAGATATCTGGAAAAGAATGCTTCGTAGGATGCATAATCAAAGTCTTCTGGCCTTTCAAACCCATATGGATCAACCCTACAAAATAAAAAATAATTCTTGCACAAATGTTTCTACATACGTACAGCTGAAAAAAAAATATGCAAGTATGCTTTAAATAGTTTCCAGTTGCTATTTCTAAAAGCAGCTCAAAACTCCCTCCTCCCAACAAAAACCTACTTTACACAAACTGTTACACTCCATTTAGCATATCAAAGCTGTTTAAGTAAATGAATTTAAACATGCACTGTCCAGTAATTTTTACATATTTCACTACTTCTAGAAGTAAGGAGTTTTTAGAGCATAGGATCCGTTGTGTGCAAAACCGACTGAAATTATGATCACATGGAAGTCTGGGAAGTATTTTTCTCTGTAATACAAACAGTTGAAAAGTATGGCCTGAACTCACTTTCCACACAGTTCTGCACATAAAAATGACAACAAAAAGAACAAGTTAACAAAGATTATTTTTAGCAAGGCTTATTTCGGAAATTATCTTCATGAAAGCACACAGTTTGGAAAAAAACCCAAACAAACCACAACTCCTTGTATCAACCTTCTTCATACGTAGTATCAAAAATGCTTATTTTATTGTCTTTAACAGTTTTTCAACGTTACATCACATAATCTCGGCCAGCACGGCACTGACGGAGTTTCAAAACTGCAAGTCTGATTCTGTTCTAGCTTGATGTATCAAGTCCCTTTGCTAAACTAGATCTACGTCAACTTCCCAGGGCGCTTTATACCTGCCGATTATCACTGGGGCACAGAGCATTCACAGGCTTGGTAGAAGTTAAACAGGCAGAGGTCTGCCCACTCAGAAAAGTTTGCTAAGACAGTCATCGAGGTTTAACTTCCAAAAACACTGCTCATTTCATTCACAGAGAAGGAATTTGCCCATGGAGCGGCACCGGCACAGCCTTGGGTAAACTCTGGCTCATGGGATCGTCACGGGTAGTAAAGTATGAATCAGAAGAGGAACATTTTAATATTCAGACCTCAAATTTATAGTACCTAATCGGCAGTTATAACATTCGCCTTTGTATTTATGCACTCTGCAAATGTGGCACAAAAAGCACAGGTGTAAACACCGAACCCCCCGATACAGGTTTCTCTGAAGACACAGGGGGTGAGAACGCTCACAAAAATCCTAACACCTCCACGAAAACGCATCTCCTATTTATGACTGCGACTGTCCGGGCAGCAAGTCCAGATCAATTTCATGCTCAACTTCATTCCTGAGGTGGAAAGGGAAAATAGCCAGAGTCCGGCGCCTTCCCTAACCGGCCTCCGGGCAGCGAGGGTGATCATTACACCTGGGTGCCCTCACGCCAACAGCCGCGCCGCTCGCC
>NW_010542776.1:0-2501 GCF_000687285.1 Phaethon lepturus
GTCCTTAGTAGTCATTGTGGCATTGCTGCCGCTAGCAAGACCAGCAGCTATTCTCCCCCATTTGTGCTTTTTCTTGACAACATAGTTCACATTTAAATATGTGTATTTCTCTTTCTGAGAAGTTAGCTGGTTATATCACCTTGAAAGCCAAAACTTTTCTTGTGTTTTGTTAGCATTGTCATGATCTTTATTATTCTTAGGCCTTGGGGCTAGGAATTTCCTATTTGCTTTTATTGTAGAGTTTGATGTTGCCAAAGAGCCTTGTGGTTGGAGCGATATGCCAGGAAAGGGGCCTGCGTGGTGGCGGTCGGATGTGGGATGTGATTTGGTATTGCTTTTGTATGGAAAATGCCAGAGAGTCAGTAGCAGCACTGACCAAAGAGAACCATGGCCAGGGAGATACATGGGGACCACAGATGTGGAGAATATTTTGATTTAGGAACTTCTAAAGCATGTGCTTGCTCTGTATTTCTCTTGACTAAATGATAGCAGCTAGATTCTACTAAATAATGAGATTAAGGCTGATGATACATTGCACTGCGGCACTTTTTGAAGCTGAAACATAATGCCTGGTGTGTCTGTACAAGATAATTAAAGTTACCAAGAAATAAAGGAGCACAGGGTTTTGGGTCCATTTGGTAGTTTATAGATGACTCAGCTGTCCAGGAATTGCTGGTTGACCAGCTTTACGCAGCGCTGCAGAGGACTTCAGACTGGAAGCTGTGGAGCGCGCTTATGAAAGGGCCTATCCTGTTGTTGACAAAGGGTATGTGACTTTGAGCAGATTTGTGGAAATAATTACTGAAATAGAAAAGAGAGGACTATTTTGGATTCCTCCAAGGTTCAAACTGAGCGTGTTGCATAGTCCTCAGAGGCACTGGTGTTGGTATAAACACTAATGCAAGGGGTAACACTGGCTCTGTGTCCTCAGAGTGCTTGTCCTGTCTCTCTTTTATGTTTCTCACTTCTCTGTCGTGTAAGCAAGGGTGCAATAGGTATCATGTGGTAACACAATAACCAGGCATTGCAAATTTCGATTCTCAGTATTAATAGTTCTGAAATGTAAGATAGAAGCTAGATGTTTTCTGGAGGTCATGGTAGCAGCAGGCTTTGGCTACTTTAAATTCACAACATGCAACCTCATTCATCTTTTTACTGAAAAAAATTCAAAATTCTTTCTGCATTCTATTATTTAGTGAAGGGCACAATGCAGTTTATGAAAATGGCATCTAGTAGGGATTTTAATTGATGGTGGGAAGAACGTAGTAGTAATATCAATGAAAACAAAAATACCTGAAATATGGAGTGGACTAGCAGTAGTAAATGAGAAGCATGCCCCTTGTTCAGGTGTTACAATCACAGCATATTCCAAGAGTATCAGAGTAGCCCAGAGTTGTGCAGAAAATACGTTTCTGGTATACTTTGAATATTAGTATTTCAAAGGAAGTCAAGAATATGGCAGAATATGTCATTTGGAGTCTGGCAGCTGGGGGTAAGGGGCTGGTTATCCGCTGAAAAGATAGGTAGACCACTACAGAGTAAAAAAACCTTTGAAGCTACTCCTGGTTGTGTCAGCCCTAAGAATAACAGAATCGCAGTCTTACTCTGTCTTGTCTTTCTTTAGAAGATAATGGGCATCGCCCATTTTCTCAACGATAGAATAACCTTGCCTTCTTTTCATCATCGAATATCAGAACGTGCAGCGTTTTTTTTGTTTGCTGTAAAGGTGCATTGAAGTGCACTGCATTGCAGTGGAGTCTCCACATTATCTACAGAACTAAGGATGGTGAAAGCATCCTAGAGGACCTTTTCCTGAAGAGTAGCAATATTTGGAGTTAAGCAAATATAGACCAGAAGCAATGCTTGATGAATAAAAGTGATTTATTTTTCCAGTTACTGAGAGGATAGTGCTGAGGTTTTTCATCCTTGCTTTGTGTAGGATTGACAAAATGCATATTAATCCCTAAGAACTTTCCTAGAAGTAATGAAAGAAGAAACGTCTTCACTTAGTGGAAAAAAATTCTAGCAGAAGAAATCAAAAGGAGAAGCCCTCCATTGTTTGTTTACAAGCTGCCTTTTCACAGTGTTTGAGAAGCATCTTGAAGCACAAAATAAATTATAAATCAAATTCAAAGGAGATTAACAAATAAAGAGAGAATGTTTTGTACTAATCTATCTGCTGTTTTTCATAGATTTCATGCCATGACATCTTTATTGCAAAGAAATGGCTGTGAAGGACTAACTATTTTTGTTTGCTCGGTTGGTTTTTCTTTCATTATGTATACCCAGTATTTTTATTTGTATGGTGGTGAAACTTCTGCTGCTGTCGATGCACAGATGCCTTTTCTCATACAGACTTTGAACCCAGTCTCATTTGTAAGGTGGAAGTGTAGATTAAAAGTCATGTTTTGCCAAACTTCTATGGGAAAAAAGAGGCTCTCAGAGATGATCCATTCCATTAAAGAGCACCCAAAGACATAGTTATCAGAGAGGAAGCAGGA
>NW_010542776.1:2532-90479 GCF_000687285.1 Phaethon lepturus
AAGTCAAGCAGCTATGTACTATAACCTGATTTGTCAAATGCCTTGCCACCTAGCCCCAGATCTGGAGCAGCCTCCAGTTGGCACAGGCAACTTGCTCTAGGAAAAATATACCTCCCTTTCCCTGGGCAGTGAGACAGGCTTCAGGTGTGGTGCCAGGAAGGTGGCATGACTTGCATGGAAGTTCTGGAGGTATTGCTGTCTATCCAAAGTCCTCCCTCCCAGCCCTGATACCATTTCAAAAAGGTATCTGCCTGCCAAAATGTCCCTCTTGTGATAACTGTGGTCACAGAATAACTTAACTGGCTAGGTATTTGCTGAAACTGTTCTGTTTCAGAACCAAGGTATAAAGCTGTAGCTAACTGTGCTGATGGGTGAAGAAAACTTACCCATGGTACTTGAGAAAGATGGACTGATGATTTTTTTTTTTTCATAGTACCAGAACAGATTCGAGAGTTGTCTGAAGTTACTGGGCCATAATTACCCTTGCACTTCATGTCGGAAATTTTGACTGATACTGTGTGAAATCTTATGTGGGCTCTTCTAACGTGGATGCTTGAATATAGATGACTGCTGTGCCATACAGTATAAATGCTCTTTCAGAACTGAGTGTGCCAACTTGCACTCAGAAGAGCTCTCATATGAGTTGCCTCTTCAAGGTCCAGTTTTCTTCTAGTGTGGTGGTTATCTGGATGTGTTTGGAGACCAGATATTTCAGTAGTCTTCACAGCTGTTGCTGAGTTTGTAGAGCCACAATACCTTTGAAAAACCATGGTCCTCGTTGCTTTCTCTAGAGGCTCATAGTGAATGTAATCGATACTTAACCAAAGATATAGTGAGTATCTCCTCCTCAGTATCTTAGTGTGAAAACTAAAAGTACAGCAAAGAAGCAAAAGAAAAAATATTAATTATATCAGTGGACTAAAGTGATTAGACTTTCTTTGGCTTTATATGCCTGCCTTTTATATCTTTACTCCACATACACAAGTCTAAGCATCCTGTCCAACAACGCTTTGAATTATTGTTCAGAATATAAAAAAACAATTTCTTAACTAAATACAAATAGTAGGGTGTAGCAGTGCTGTGTGGGAGTTATGTGTAAGATAGCATTCTGCTGAAATATTGCACATCTGCATTGTGTGTTGACCACATTAGATTGTTGCTAGAGGAGGAGACCTTTATCAGGAGAGAGAAACTCTTTGAAGAACAGATCCTGAAGTATGTGTTTTCTCAATAAGTTGGAAAAATGTCAAGACTGGTACAGCCACTAATCAGGTTTTACCATGCCGAAGGGTATGATTCTTTTCATTGTCATATTCTGTTAAAACAACGAGCCATTGACGTACTGCAAGCCTAATAAACATGCTAAACACTAAAGGCCATGTTTCCTGTGAGTGTTGAGTACAGTTACAATCAAGAAGATTATTAAGGCTGGAAGGTATGCAAAACGAGAGGAGAGAAATGTCTAAATTCAGAATGACAGATTAAAAATACTCGTAAGTAATGTCTAGGTCACTGGAAAGCAATCAGCCACAACTTAACAAAACAGTAAGTAGCACCACCTTGCCTGGCACAATGGCAAATCAATAGCCACATTTTCCTGTTCTTTCTTGCTGCCTACACCCTAGGTCGGAGTCTCTTCTCGCCATCCAAATGACTTAAGCAAATAGTCTGCAAGAAAAATAAGTTCTGTTTCAATGTCACAGATTAGCTGGCTCCATGTCCCTGGAAGATGAGATAATTTGAACAAAGTCCATGACTTACATGTCTCTTTTTGGTCTTTTTTTTTTTTTTTTCAATCCCGAATGATGAAGTACAAGGCTTGCATAACATGAGTACTGTATAGAAAATGGGGAGAAAAAAGCCCCTGACTCTGGACTGTCAGAATGCAGTGAGAGTTACCCTGTTCCAGACCACCCTTCTTAGGTCACATCAAATAGATCCGGGAGAGAAAAATAATAGGTTTTCCTAATGGTTTACTTTAGTTTTTCTACGTTAAAATATGAAAGGGCAAAGCTTCTGCATATGTGAATCTGAAAATGGGAAAATAAATCTCTATTGATTGTCCCGTGAGGACTTGTGCTGCCTTCGCTTGAGCCTGTGGCAAAGCTTCAAGTAACTTTAACAATGAGATCAATAGCTAGGACATCTTTCTGCCCTGATAAATTGGGCCATTTAGTTGGGTGCTTGTGTGTGGTATTTAGTTGCATAAAGCACAGCTGCTGAAGTCTGAGCATACATAAAATTAAGCACCTATAATAAAATCAAATACCTGCTTAAAAGGCATCATCACACCTCTGCAGGGTGGAGTTCTACGGTGATTCCGACTCGCAGTGACTGGCTGTGGCCCTAGCTGAACAGCAGAGACAGAGCTGGTCCCATACCTTTGTTACCTGGAGAGGTGGCATGACATCAACATCTTAGCATCTTTTCCTAGTTTACTTACATTTGGCTAAGAGAGAGCTTATACAATGCAAGCAATATTCTTTTTTTCCCCTGTAGCTTGAAAGTCTTCCCCTTTATCTCGGAGTGTTCTTTCCCTTACTGTTTTTTTCCTTTTTCACTTGCCATTCACTTTTCTCATGTTTTTAGTTTGCCTACTCTTTGACCCTGTTTTCACTTTATTTTCCTATTGACTTTGTCCTTTTTTACTCTTCTTTGTTTCATTGAAGCTGTTAGTGTAAGGCAGATCAAATAATTTCAGGATTAAATCAGACCCTTGAACTCACAGTGCTTAATGGATTTGTAATTAGGCCACCTATCTCTGTGGGAATGGGCAGTTTGGGAATTTGCCAGGATTTATAGTGCGATTCAATAGCCTACTAAGAATTTCCAGACCTATTAAATTCCTTAAGTTTTAAAGACCCCGCCTATTTTAGGCAGGGAAAGATTTTGAACTAGGATGTCTCTAAAGGCACATAAAACTGAGAGATGAGAAGTAGAAAAATGCTTATTTTGCAGAGAATAAAGAATAGTTTCAAAGATTTTATAATTTAAAGTGAAGAAATAGATTTTCAAAATTATCTTAGTAACACATGGCTGGCTTAAACCATATGATGTGTGTCTTCTCTGAGAAGACTTGTGATATACACTTCTCTGATATTTGCATACTTGGTAAGACATGAATATTAAAATATATATTAACCAGGCACTATATATGCATCATACTGTAGGTATATATGACTACTGCTACTTTCTGATCTTTGAATATGTAATTGTGTTTAAAAAATCATGAAGTATTTGCTTTCCTCTATCTTACCTGCTTGCCATTTAAAAGTTTCTGTGGCATTACATCTTTCTGTATCTTTTGGATAGATCACATAGTGTCTGTTAAATGCCAGGTCATTTTATTATGAAGTCCTAGTTTATTCTTACTCATAGCTGAGAACAAGTATGAACTTCTGTTGTTGTTTACTTTCCAGAGAGGATGGGCAAAACACATGTAACCTAAAACCGCTTTACTCCATGTCTCAGTGCCTTGGATTAAGCTTTTATCTTGGACAGGGTGGAGGGTAAGGGAAAGGAAAGGCAGAAAACAAATAGTCAGTTTTCTTATAGTAAGGCAACACTGCTGTTTTTTCTTCCAGGTTAAAGATACCCAAAACATAATTAGATTTCTTCTCTTTGTTCAATGACTACCCTGTAAAAAGACCACACAGCAATAAAAATGAGTCAGCCTACCTGTACAGCAAAGTGAGTATAGAACTTTCTTTAAATTCGGCCTGTTCAGATCTATTTTTGGATTAGCAGTGGGTTTGACTTGTGATACTTGGCTCTTGGCTCAAATTCAGATTTTCTTTTAACTGTAATGTGTATCAGCATCTTTCAGACTAGGTTGGGTCCATGCCCGTATCTCCTAGCCACAGCAATCTGAATGCGCTTGTTGATGTTAAATCGGTTCATTCCTAGGGAATGTTCAGGTCCTGCAGCTACAGTGAGTTTAAGTAAGTCTTGTTTAAATACAAGAATATAAATTAATCTGTTTCTGTAACCACTGCAGCTACTATCTCTGTTACCTCCCCCATTACTCAACTGATGGCATCCTCAGTACTAAAAATGTGTGTTTCTAAAAATGCTGACTGTTGTGAGTAGTGGAATAAACAGAAGAATGCTAGTCTGCCTTGTGCCTAATAGCTTGGGTTTTATCTATATGAAGAGGTACAGTGAACTTTTATTCTCTTATTTACACAACCTCAGAGTAGCTCTGTCACCTGCAAGTAGAGTAATTCCATTGAGGTCTTTGGCATTACATTGGATTTATATTTATACCACTGGTCGTCCAACTTAACAGCATGGAATTTGGCTGCCTTTAAATGATAGCAGCAGCAGGAGTTGATAGTTCGTTGTGTCATGGTGAGTTCTTAAAATATAATCAAAACTATCAATCTGAAGAGTTTCTGGAAAACAAATTTGCGGTTTAAGCATCAAGCACACACTGTCCCTTCTTCTTTCTTCACTGAATTAGCTTTTGAAAGGCCAAGAGCTGCTGCAGAGATAACAAGGACTGAAGAATTTACAGCAGGTGGTACCAACTGTGCAAGTACGACTCCCAGCCAAAATAATCTGACACCCAGCTGTGGAGAAGCCTGGGGGATCAGAGAGTGACTCAGGCGGAAGTGAGAAGAGAGAATCTGGCTGAAGCACCAAGCCCGTTCCAGAAGTGTGTTATTATTCTCTTTCATTCAGTGAGATAACCCCAGGGAATGCCATGTTGAAATTGAAAAAGACTTCTGGTTTGTTGACCAGTTAAGTATGTTCCAACCTATGCAAGAAGAAATAGCGAACAGCAAATAGGAAGTGCTATATCTGAAGATGAAGGATGCCCAGTATACCACGAGCAAGAGAAACTAGTGAGTTGATAATGGAAGCATGGCGCTCAGTGCTACGCTGTGATAAGGCCCTAGTAACTCCGGTGAGGCTTATAACTTGTATTGAGGGAGTTCAGGGGAAGTCTTGAGTCCAGTGCTGCCACAGCCCCTGCTTTGCACAGCGAGGTTGGTAACTGGAATCACTCCAAGCTGGTACACACACACACAAAGTTGTGCGGATGCTTTTGCATTATTATTGGGGGCTGCCGCAGGCTTATGGTGCAGATATGGAGAAATAGCTTGACTGTTGCAGGTCTCCTTTTCTTCACTGGTGGTGGTGATGGTGGTAGACACTATCTGCATTTGCTAAGCAGAGGTCTTGTGGATTGAGAAAACTGAACATTAATAAGAGCAAATTCTGACAGTTATTTTTATAGGAGATAATAGTACTTCCTTACTTCGGGTGCATGGCATGCAATGTTCTTGCTTCCTTCTCACCATGTGTGAAGATCTAGAAAATACTCTTGTTTAAATTTCTTTATGTGGAAGTTGTGACATCCATTCTTCATTTCTGAGGACTGGAAATTCAGAGACAATTCTTATGTGAAAGAATTTTGTGAAAATTCTTATGAAATACAATAATGTGTTGATGTAGTTTCTGCATGTTTTCATAGGCTTTTAAGTTTCTTGTTTTAGAATATTGTTATAATTACAATTTGACCTTCATTCCAGCAAGACTTCCTCTGAAAAATATTCAGAAATTCTCAGAACTACTACAATTCTTTTCCTTATTTTCATACTTTAAAGAGGTATTTCTGTCAAAGCTGTTCTTGATTTATGATGGTTACAAAATAATGCAAGTCCTCATGAAGTGCATAGCTGGCTTGTTTCACTTTTTTTCTCCTTATTCTGTATATATGCTCTTACAGCATTCTGAATCCTTCTGCAGTTTCAGAAATAGTTTTCTTTATGTAGTCTTCCCTCCTTTTATTTGATACAGGGATGGTGTGTCTCTCAAGTAGTCCATTCTTTCTGTGGATGATCCCAACCAAGCACAAATGTTGAAAGGCTCTCCTAATAGAAATCCGTGTTTGCCCTTTGGGCAGGTCCTCTACAACCTCTCCCAGACAGCAAAGGAAAGATATGGAACTTAAAGCACTGCTAATGGTAATAAAACTAGAGGGAAGACCATGGGGAGGTAAGAGCCATGATAATCTTTGAACATAGGCAGTACACTTGTTTGGTGCTTTTTTGGGGTTTTTTTGGTACCCAGTAGTGTAAAATGCATCTTTCACTTGAACGAGGTAGTCCAGACTTCTTGTTTTACAGAACGGTACCTCTGAGTTGTGACTCTCCTTTTTCTGTCTCAACTTGTCAGGCTATGTATTGTACTAAGGTGTGTTTAGCTTAATCAGAGGATGAAAATTAATTTGCAGTACCTCTATGTTCATCTGATCTTGATCATCTTAAGAACCTAGTGCACTGTGTTTGCTTGGTGTGTATTTATACTGTTAGCCTTGCTCTATGTGTTTTTTAATTTCAAATGTAGGATAAATAAACTTCTTTTACATTGTGAGGTTTCAGTTGTTTCCATTTACAGTTTATAATTTCTTCATAGAGAGGTTTCTTTTACCTTATATTTTATTCAAGCTCTTCTTGTCAGTTTAAGGTAAATATTGTATTTGCCTATGCATCATTTACGCTGTTGCTTTATGTTTGGGAGGATCAGTTCAAGCTATGCAATATGCCGTGTGACATTAATCATGGTTTTTCACTGACTGGATGCTCTAATGTTAATGTTACATTTGTTTCCACCTGAGACAAAAATTATTTGTCCTCAGCATACATTATTGCCCTGATTTATTAGGTTGTGTTTACAGATAGGAATTTGCTTTTACTGTGTAATTAATAGTCTGCTCTGATAAAGATGGCTGAGCCAAAATGAAACTCACAAAAATGTTTGTAAATATTTATTCCCACCTTTTCCCAGATTTTACCTACCATATTCTCTGAAATGCTACTGAAACACCCTGCTATATATGTAGCTTAACATTAGATATCTTGGACAATCATCTCAGTTGATATGGGATGGTAGTGATAAAGACAATGTATTTTACCTTTTATCTTATGGGTGGGGTTTGGGTTTTCTTTTTAGACTTTTCTGATGTGGATATTGGTTTCTTAAGAAGCTGACTATTAAAGATAGTTTATTCTGCTGGGAATATAAATGAAAACATACTGTACCTTTTAAAAGATCAACTAGGTAGAATGAGATGAAAATTTGCAGTGTGTGTAAGGCAAGACTTAAATGTGTGCTACCATGATCTGTTTTGGGTTTTGGTTTTGTTGGGGTTTTTTTCTGATAAGCTTCTACTCACTGGAAAAACCTTGCTAGTGTTCAGATAAATATTGAAACGTTCTATAATAGTGGTGACATTGTCTACAGCTTCCCTATTGTCAGCATATTTAAAGCTGGGAAGACTCATGATTTTTGACAGGTATAGCAAAATTATTGCTGATATAGTCATCTTAATATTTCAGTTATGTGGAGATTAAAAGATAAGATTTGTCAGATATTTTTTATAATAATGATTAAAACAAAATAGTTTTTAATTATCTTTCATATGATTTAATGACAATTAGAGGGAATAATGCAAATTTGTTTGGAATCTGAAAATTAACCATTTCTGCTTGCAGCTTTGTAGGAGATTAGAAACTAGAATGGGCTGCTATCCAGTTAAGATTTCCATAGCTTTTTAAAGATGAATTCTGAGTTACCAGCTTTAGTTATTTTAAAAGTATTGACAAGTGATATCTTTTTTTTAATTTTCTTCTCATCCTGTGGTGGAGGAGCACAGTAAGGTTTTCCAGCATAATCATACAATCATAGAGTAGTTTGGGTTGGAAGGGACCTTAAAGATCAGCCATGGGCAGGGATACCTTCCACACGATCAGGAATAATGATAATGATGATGATGATGATGATAATAATAACAACAATAACAATAATGATTAGTCCTCTGTACCAGGCTCTAATAAAATAAGAATGCATCCGAAGTTCATTTGTTTGAGCTGAGATCCACAGAAAGCTTAGAAGGCAATGAAAAGAGAGGAATATAGGTTTGTGGATATGTAATGTTTCTCTAATGTTGGTAAGGCTCAGGAACAGGTGTAGTTTAGTGGTGTTATTCCTCTTCTTTGAGCTGTGTTTGTCCCATGCACAATCGCAGCTGTGACTTAAAAGGTATAGAGGTTCTGAAGTTTTAAAAGTTTACCTTGCTGGACCATTTCCTAAATTTAAAGAATTCAGTTGCTGGTGTAAGAACAGCTTGATTAAATAAAGGAACATCTGAGGAGATGACACCACTGGCTTTCTGTGAGTAGGTTTTGCTAAAAGAAAATTAATGTCTAGTGCAAAATTCACATTAAAAATGCCAGTCATAATATATGCTTTACTTACAAATGTAGTTGTACTATTCATATTGTTAAGCTGTGACATGCTATTGTATGCATACATGTATTTGTATGTATCTGCTTTAATGGAAAACTGCATTAATACCCTGCTGTGAAACCATGACTTCCCTTGGGCTAATCAGATGATCTCTCAGGAGTAACTTAAAAACCCTGTGTTAAAAAGAGCTCCTGACTCATTTCCCTTTTGAATAATAGTAGCCTTCCCGAATGATAGCCAAAATAAGATGCAAGATAGAAGCAAATGGAAGCTTTTACATTTTTGGAGATACAGTCATTGTTATCCTTTGTTTTGAAATGTTAATATTTTACTCTTTCCAGAAGAAGCCTTTCTCCATTCTAGCTCTTGTGAAATTCTGCAAGGGCACTGTGTAATGAATACAGGGCACAGGAAGGCAAGCTAAGTTGCCAAACATCTGAATAAGTGGTAGGTGGCCAGAAGTATCCTTGAAGTCGCTGGAAGCTGAATGTGCAAGAGTACTGAAAACAAAACGTCTAAGTTTGAAAATATTGGTCACAGTGGGTTTCAATGTATTTCCTTCATATTTAGCATGACATAGGTTGGAAAACCTGTCTTTGATTCTCTCTCTGTATGTGAGCATTTCTGCACTAGTGCTGCATTTTTCCAAGTTATTCTCACTTGAGCCGTTTGCTTTTTTACAGTAAAAAGCAGCAGTGCAAGAATGCTTGAAATCGTATAGAAGTTCTAACATAGCATATACTTCTACCATTTGTTTCTGGGTGCTATTTAAGATGATGCAATTTAACATGCTAGAATTATCCTCTGCCAAAAAAATTCAACATTTCTGGATTTTCTATTTTCTAAAGAAGAATTTTCTGTAGTTACCTGACAGGGTAATGTTCAACGAACATTTCTGTTTTCTAGAGCTGGAACCATTTATAGTACAATTCCCACCTGCTTTCCATTAGAACTTGAATTCAAAAATTATTTATATGCTTTTGGAAAAAATCTAGTCTATCTTATAAATTCTTTCCTCCCCCTTAATACACCAGAAAATGGATTTAATTAGGGCCCTATGAAAATACCAGCTGCCATTCTTACTAGAGACTTTTATTGAGTTTACTTCATTTCCCATGCGACCTGCTCAAATGGTATATTATAACTGAATGTGAATTGACCATATATGAGGGAATAGTGAAATGTCATTGTCTGAATATAAATGGAAGATCTTTGAAACTTTCCAAGAGCAATGCCTGTGTTTAAACAGATGCTCTGAAGTGTGGAGCACTGCCACAATAATGTGACTGTTAAAGGACATCCCTGTGTGGTAAAATCCCAAGTCACTTCATATTAGAAGAATGAAGACTGGGAAGCAGCCCCAGGCCCTTTAATAGTGCATCTTCAAAGCATGTCTGGTATAGTTGGATTCAAACTATGAGAATTTGATCTCAGAATAAAATTCTAATAAATTTTTAGCAGGAAGTGTGGCTTGGGACAGGAGGTGTGTCATGCAGCTCCCCAACCGAAAGAAGTCCAAGACTTAAAAGCTGACTCTTAAATCAATTAATACAAATGGACGAATTGGCTCTTATTTATATGGAGTCCATTGATGAATTAATGAAGTGGAGTTTTAGTGATTTTTCTGCATGCTCTAGACACAACTGTTAAAATAGTTACTGTCTTGAGTCTTTCCTTGCAGTATGACGGTGAAGTAGATTGATTCTGTTACTTGCAAAAAAGTAGACAGTTTGAGAACCCCTACAGAGCGGGACCAGCACACAAACATAACAGTTTTCCTTCTCTCCAGTGCTCTGCACTATTGTTCCGCTCAACATTAAAGAGATGTTGGTGTCTGCAGCTCTCACTGAGCTGGACAGAAGCCAGGTCCTTCCACTTCTGAAAACCAGAGTGGCTTTCTCTGTCCCGTAGTCATACCTGATCATTCATCAGAGATCCTACATGCACAGGATCACTCCCACCTGTCTCTCTTGACTCTGAGCTTTGGATCTGCTTAATGACTTCTTATTTGATGTTCATTTATGCACATTTTCCTATGCACATTTCATTTTGTTCAGGAAACAAGCTGTGCTGTTGTTTAAAAAACAAAAAAGCAAGGTTTACATGGGGAAAAAGGACGAGAAAGCATGAGTCTAGTCTGGCAGGTTACAGCCTTCCTCAGTAAGATGGAGGGAATCCTGGGAACTGCTCTTCTGTTTCACATAATTTAGAATAAATATGTAAACTGTGATTTTTGTGTCACAGCTTCCAGCAGTTGAAGAGAATACTTTTCAAAACCCTTTGTTGTTGTTACTAAATAGAGAGAAGTTGTTCATCATTGAGGTGGAATGTTAAGAAACTAAAGCAAGCAAAACAATGGCTGATTTGGAAATCTAACTTGAGTGTTTCCATTCTTTCTTCTCCTAAGGTTATACTTATGTATGTTTGAATACCATCCAGTGTTTCAGTACTACCTCACATAGGCAATAAGTAGCACTTTTTCTTCACTTTTTGTTACGTCCATAATATGTACCACTTTAACGGTATCGATAAATTGAAATTTTAATAGATAAAATAACTTCAAATCTCATTATCTCCAGTACCCCATTAACCATTAGGTACTTTGATCTACTTAGCAAAGAAAACAGCATGCTTTTGGAATGGCTTTTGTCAAAATGTAGGCTGCAGCTGGACAGTGCCATGCAGATAAAGCAGCAAATGTAGAATGATGATGTCCTGATGTGGCTACACTAATAACTTTTCAAGGTAGTTCACTGCTTAATGTCTCCTACAAAGAAGAAATGTGAGGGGGGGGTAGGCCAGTTCATTATAGTAGAGGAAGTTTTCTCAGCTGTGCTGTCCTAGTGGTGACTGTAGAAGTAATCCCACTGTGCAGCACAGCAGCAGGAGGTTTGGGAGAGTTGAGAATGTCAGCAGTGCCTCCTGAGATGAAACAGGTACATCTGAATGTAGTTAAACTTCTTTATAAAAGAGAGAAAGATGGTGCTCTCACAAGCTGGAGAGTGAGAGAGTTGGGCTGTTTAATGAGCTTGATGAGTTTTTGGGGGAGTTTACAAGACCACAGAGGAGAATATGACTAGGAAACTTTCCCTTTAGGTTCTGTCAGTTGAGTAAGACCTTTAAAAACAGGAAAATCTAGCAAGGTGGTGTTTCAGCATGGCATTTTTAGCACTTTCAGTTTTAGCTTGACCACGTTGGGGCAGGTGGGTGGGAAAGTAAACTGAACTTTAGGCAAACAGTACGTCAGGTAGTAATTACAGCCAGGATAAGAATGAGTAAGAGTTTCCTAATAAAAAGATGTTTTGCAAGTAGTTTAATGTAACAGATTGACTGCTTTGTCTCAAGTATTTTCTATCAGTGTATGGATGTATTGGCATCTGTCTCTCACTGATCCGTATTCTGTGAGTGAGTTGTACTATCCAGTTTGCAAATAAAAAGCCAGTCATGTTCTCGTAGCTGTAGGCCCACTTGCCAAGCTGCTTGTATTAACAGGTGCTATTCTATTGAAGTTTCAAGCACAGTTCCTGGTCTCCTCTCCAGGAGATGAGAGAGTAATTTTGGAAGATTTAGGATGGAAAATAAGCCCAGTAGAACATCAAGTGAGTTGTATCTATAGGAGAGATGCATAAACAATTGAGAAGCTGTTTAAGATTTTCTGTATATAAAGTTTTGAGAGAAAACAAGGTACAATCTTGTGTTGCCTGTGATCAAGTTTGAGGAATATAAAGAAATACTTAACTTCATAATCTATCCACATCTCTGCCATTCCTAATGAGCCCACTCTCCTAAATTAAAGGTGCCGTGTATGTAATTTGAATATATCTTCTTATAATAGAATCTTCTCTTTGCTGTTCTTAGGTTTAGCAACTGTAATTTAGATTTCATATTTCTGTCTGAAGATAATTGTTATTCCTCATAGTTCAGGAGAAGCTGCCAATGGATGCCTAATCAAGAGAACTCAAACTAAATTATGCTTCACATCAGTTAATCTTAATTTTTGTGCCAGTGTTCAGAAGAGATCCATACCATCCAATAAACAAGAACAGCATTATTTCTCTGGGGAAATTATTGTGTATATGAAATGAGATTTTTGGAGTGAAAATTTCTTCTGGCTAAAAGCCACAGTACGTTGCTTTTAGTCTTACTATTTTAAAATTGTGCAGTTTTGGCAACCATTTAAATCTATCTTCCCAACATAATAAGTTTCCATACACATTTTGCCCCAGAATGACAGGGATTGGGAATAAAATGTTATTTTAGGACACAGTGGGAAAGGAAAGAAATGCTGAATTATACAGGAGTTAAGCAAAATACTAGTGCATTACAGTGGACACAGAAAACAAATCCAAAGTGTGATAGCTGGTATTGGCACCCATTAAAGAATTCCAGACCCCCTTTATAAATGAGCAGGACTGTGTTTGCTCTGATAACAGGCTTCAAGCCACACAGAAAATAAGAAGCTGTCAGGCATCTACAGCACTCAGGCAGACATCTCCTGAAAACAAAATGCTTCTGTCTTCCTGTGGTACGTTCTCAGCCACCTTTATTACAGCATATGTGTTGACTCTGGTATCTGTAGGAACACAAACGAGCCATCACAAATTCATGTTGGGTGGTGGGATGTGTTTAAAAATGTAAGACTTCCAAATTGCCTCTAAGGATTAAATATAATCCCTGTTGACAGGCAAGTAAATAGTAACAAGTAAGCCTCAAATAATGAGATCTTCTGGCCATTATTAACTTGAACTCATTCTTACCAGCTCCTCAAACTGGATTTGAAACTTTTTCATGTCAATCTTAATGAAAGATCAGACCATCGATCCTTTTCATTGTCACAATGGCTTAATATGGCAAGTGTGAAATTCTTAATGATCTATTGAGCATCAGAGATCAGAAACCTGAGGAAGTCACAGAGTAAAAACCACAGCTGTGCAGATACTGTCAACTACTAATGTGGAATGCAAAGATTTCAGAGAAATCAATATCAGGCTTCAAAACCAATTTGAAGTCTTAAACCAAATGAGATATACTTGATGCTGTTACAGAAAGTCAAAATTTCTTCTGATGCCCTTCTGTCATTTTTCAGATTACCTCTCAGTGAAGCATGGCTGACAGTTTACCCTTGAGATGACAAGTACAAGTCATTATGGCTCCAGACAGGCCAAATACAGAATTTTTCTCCTTCAGAGAACTCCATCAGGAGCTTTATTCGTTTTGATATGTAGCTGTATTATGTTTTTCTGCAGTATTCTGTTTCCATCTGACAAATTACAGTACATAAAGCCAATGACGTTGGGTCTAGGATTGCAGAAACTTGTTTTGCAGAGACATGAATTCTGTCAAAAGTAGGGGGAGGTGCCAAGCAATTTGAAACTGTTCTTAGTGCAAGGAGTAACTCTTCAAAAAGCCAAAATATAGTGCTGAGGCAGCACTAATGTTCTCAGATTATTCTTGTGGCTGTGTAATTTCCTAATGTCACAAGGCTGAGAGAGGAGCCAGTGGTAGAGTGTCTGAGGAGCATCTCTACAGGGACAGCTTTTGTCTAAGAGTCCATTCAGCCACACGAGAGCGTTTCTGATTTGTTCAAGCTCTCTGAGATTTTATCTAGCTGATTTTCCGACTTCACCCCCCCAGTGCACATTCTAGTGTAAGGCATATGACCTCATTGGCCCTCCAGTGCCTCATGTTGTTTTGGGCATTGCAGAGTAACTCATCAATTCCCAGCTGCTACAGTTTTGTGGTGTTTATTATTTTGTTTGTTTGTCATTTACTCTGAAGATACCACAGCAGCTTGTTTATAATTGTCCTGCATATTGCGTACAGTTCAAGTAAATGGTAAACCCCCTTTTCTCAATATCTGATGGTCAAACTTGGTATTGCCACTATGACTTCGTCATGTGAAAGCCAGACAAAAAGACAGCAATTTAATTTTTGAGATGGATATTCCTGTGGCATTTTGTGGTTCCTGGGAAAAAGACACAGACTACAATTTTTGGCTGCCATATACCCTGTGTTCTCCCTACCAGAGAGGACAGGATTTAGTTGCAATTTTCAGTCCTCTGCTTCTCCCGCTTTTGTGTCAGTGATATTTGGATCAGTGTATTTGTGTCATTAAAAGTAGGTGCCCCAGTTAGCAATCTTAACTGCCCTGCTCAGTTGTTGAGGTGCATTCATATCCTAATGATTGGTTTCAGACAAACTGTGTGACTAAGGAATCTGGGCAGTATGTAGAATGAATGAAAGCTCTTTCCTTTCTGGTAACTTTGGAGAACTGTAGTTCAGTGCAGGAAGGAACAGAGTGCTTTGTTGGTAGAAATTGCCAGCTCCTTTGAGAAGATTGGACTGTTGACTGCTTTGAAGAACTGTTGATTTTAAGTCAGTAACTATTGACAATTTAGAGCTGTAAAATCTTCATGCATAGTTGGAAAGTTCACCAAAGATTTTGTATCTGGTGGTCTGTGACTGATAGGACTTTTGGATGCACATCAGAGATTGTACCAGAGTTGAGTCTTGTCCTTCCTGTCGCAATCACAACTTTTTCACCTTGAGCGCAGCAAGGCAGGTTGTGTTATCACCCTTCCTGGCTCAAGTAATGAAAAGTTGTGAGTTTATTGGCAAAGTGAATGGGAGACTTAATCCCTACTGGTTTCTGAATGGAAACTAATGCATTTGTCCCATAAAGCCTTTTTTTAGAGGCTATCATTCTCTTTCCATTCTCCCATGTACGATCAGTGGAAGCTCTTAAGGTCGAACACTTTGAAATCTGAAACAGAAATGTCTGCAGACTTTAATGTTCGCCTCTCAGTTTTGTTCAGAATGTTTTGAATTTGGCGGTGCCCGAGATGCAACGTAAGGGTGACATAATAGCATGGACCAGAATTCCAGCTGCGTGACTGTATGACTCTTACTGACCAAGGGTTTATCTTGGTGAGATTATACAGTCTGACCCAGACAATTGCAGACCTCATTTTCACAGCTTGGGGTGGGGGTTCTTTCTTTAGCCAGTACTAAATTGCCATGCATCAGGCTCATGTGGTTTAGTGATCAGACTATGTTTTGAGTCTCGGTGTGCATGAGAGCTATGTGTCAGTCTTGTAACCCATAATCTGTTCAGATAGTCCTGTTCCACCTATGTGTGAGAGACTGTCTGTGAGATGATGGCCTTGGGATGTGAATTTGACACCTAGATTCAACAAGCCATTTCAGCAATTCAACTGGAGGGTCTGTTATGAAAGCTAAAGCCCAATTAGCATGTGTACAGTTACTTGAAGTGTGATTTTTAAAAGAAAAAAAACCCCAACAACCCAGTCTGTTAGTTAGTAAGCAGTTCCAGCTGGTTGCCAGTTCAGTGTAGTGTTCAGAAAGGGCTGGCTTTGAGCTGGTTTCATTTGTGTGCTTTATCTGGTGGCACTGGATAGTCTGGTCATCTTCAGAAATAAAGTTCTTCCCTTCTTACCTTTTTTTGATAATTGGTTGTTATCTCAACTCAGCAATCTTGCCAAAAAGAGCTATTCTTCACATACCTTTGTCATTTCTTTTTCTAGTTAAGTCTTCCTTGACTTTCAATGGCCCATCTACCCCATTTACTGTATTGTGTTAATACATTAGCCATCTTGTTAATGCTTCCCAGGGAAGACATTTGCATGTTGCACAAAAACCCCTGCGAATAAACTTCTACCTAAAGTTACACATCATTAATAGTATTTGTGATTTCTACGTATACATAATGGGTGGCAATGCTTTTGTGGCAGGTTGTATGAGGTTATGAATTAAATTTGTCATGCACTTTGGATCAGTGTGCATGCAAAATTAGTAATAAACCATTCAGGGAGCTGGTAATATTTTTTAAAGATGTATGTTCCTTTTTTCCCAATATATGTGAATTTTCCCTCCACATTGTATGTTTATTTGAAGCTTCACAGAGGCAATATTAAATGCTGGACCACTTGTATGTTTTGGTCACATATCATCTGATCTTTGAGTCAGGAAACATGATACTTCTAATGATGTTATTTTAAGGTCCTTAAATTCTTTTTATATTTCTCAGTGATCCTTAGAACTCTAAAAATTCAAATATAAAATGGTTTTAATCGTTCATGGAACTCACTTTTACATGATATACTCATAGCTCTGCTATAGCTGTCATGATCAGTGTTAAGTATAATCAGTTTTACTATAGAACACCCTTCAGTCTTCACACCCGCCAGTTAGTGACAAAATGGATTAAGATCAATCCTTTAGTCTTCCATCTATCCTTCCTGTAAGTGCCTGGGCCGTTGAGTTTACTGGGAATGTTAGCAGATTGGCTCACTGGAAGGACGAGAATTATATATGCCTGATGCAAGGGGTAGGGGGTACACTATGAAAAAGTTTGCAACTGAGAAACTTCCCCACTAGTTGCCTCTGAGCATGGAGACAGCGATGATGTTTGGCAACATAAGTGTTCCCACAGCTGTGGGAACCTCAGCCCCTTATAACATTGAAGGTGAAAGTTAGTGTCTTAAATTGCATCCTGTCAATCACTGCTCATTGCAAGGAATGTTCTGTTTTCTATATCCTTAAAAAAACCAGCATGTTTTGTTGTATGCCACTTTCATTTTCTGGTTGGTCCAGGGATTTAGATTATTGTGGAGATAAAACTATTTTGAGAAGACAAATCTCAGCATGAAGCGCTGTTGCAATAGAACAGAGAGAGATGTACACAGATGAAAAGCTCTCTGATACAACTCAGGCAGCACATCCCTGGATTGTTAAGAGCAAGCTTGTTAGGGAGTTACTGGGTAGTGGACTGTGCCTTCTAAATAAAACGACAGTGTAAAGTCCAGATGGCCATCAGCCTGTGTGTTCTGTGGAAAGGACATGTAAATTCGGCTTCTCTTTTCGAGAGTTGAAAGAAATCAGAAGGGACTATAACTGAGCTGTTCAGTTTTCCAAAATACAGCTGAAACTGTACCATATGCTATGTATCCTGACTCAAGTTCTTACTATTTATTTTGAGTCAAATTCAGGACTAGTGCAAGGTGGTCGTGCATTCATTCCCACACTGTTGACTGTAATCCAGCCACTTAAATGATTGTAGATGTTTTATGGAATTGGTAACAGTAAGTCATAAATCCAGATTAAGAGCCCTGAGGTTGCTTGTGCAAATTTGGTTTATGGCAGTGATGAAATGGCTCTGCCAATGCCTTTGTAAGAGAATTCTTTTAGGGCTAACCTAACTGGTTCAGTTCCTTGTAGTTGGGTGTTACTTGTGAAAACCTAACCCCATTCTGGCAGTCTTGCTGGCATGTCCAGTGGAGAGAGGAAAGGTTAAGTAAACACAAAATTGCAGTTAGTTTTCTTGTATTAAGTAGCTGTTTCTCCTGGGTTGAATATTTGCACTTTACATGTAGAGACTTCCATGTGTAGTGGAAGCATCCCTTGAATGCTAATATCCTATATAAAAGCTACTCCTTTTTAATGGGGATGTCTAAACAAATATTTCTTCTTGCATCTTTTCTTACTTTATCAAGTTGAAAATGCTTGGATTTGAGAATTAAAGGCTAGTCTCTGTATGGCTGCTTTGTGGGTATTTGGAAAGGATAAGTGCAAAAGCAAACCAATGTATGTGAAGCAGGTATTAAATATTCTCCATGTGTTACATGTTTCCAGTATATCTCTGTGTGATTCCTAGAAGGAATGGAGCATGGCCCTGAGGAGGATGAAGGGAAAGTTTTCATATGCTACCTGAGAAATTGTTTTGACAGCCTTTCCCATAGTAGTGCTATAAAATGTGCTTGGTAAAGCTTCAGCTGAGCTTCTGGAACGTGCATCATTGCCATGAAAATCCTATTCAAATGACATGAGTGAACCCAAAGGTCTTTTTTAACATAAATCAATACGTTTAAGAATGGAAAGACATCATAAATACTGATAATATGCTGAATCCTTTGCCAAAGTAATGTACTGTGTTTCTTTTAAGCTGCCTAATTAAATACAGATATAAAATGATTGGTGTGATTAATAATTGAGCATGCCATATCAGACAGTGTACATTCTCTGTATCGTGCTTCATCTGGTCAACACTAGATTCAGCTTCAAAGAATGTGCTCTGAAATACTACAAGAGTTGTAGGGTTTTTCTTGCAGGGGGTTGTTATTAGACTGTTTTGTTTGGAAAACTCTGGCAGCTTTGTGACCCTCAAAGGGAAAATAGAGGTAGTGAGGTAGCTCTCCCTCATGTATGTACGTCGGGAGTGGAGGTGTATAAAATCAGTGTGAACATCAATAGTATATGACAATGCAAGAGAAATGGTGTGCCTGTGAAAAAGGAGTGCCTTTAAAAACTCAGCAGCTGTTTAAAAAATAACCTCTGCACTGAAACATACGTGATCATGGCCCTATTCCTAGGAAATGCAGGATGGAAAGGAAGTATCTGGTCCTTAAACTTTTATGAAAGATTACTTGGTAACTAAAGTACTGAACTATTAATAAAATATTTGGAAAGTACTTTTATCTGGCAGTGTTATCCCCAACAATGAAGTAAGTGTGGGAAGTACTAGACAAAAACTGGTTTTCGTTTCAAACAGTGCTCTAGCAATGGAATTTGTAATTTCCTCTTTATCTTCATGCCTATTTTTTGCCTTCATCTCTTAACATTATTCTGACTTCAGAGACCACCTTTGACTTTTCATATTCCTTTTCCTTTACATGTAGGCTGGTGTAAATTTCTGATTGAAACTTGAAGAGGACTCTAAAGGCAACACATTCAAAAATAATGAAGGCAAATATTAACAAAAATTCAAAAGCTTTCTGGTGATGAGGTTTTTATCTTTTTTTTTTCAGCATAGTGCATCTATTGTATTCATTGACAAGAGAAGTTATTAAAACATAACCATAAACACTTTAAAAATAAAGGTTAGTGTTTATTAAGAGTAATGTGAAACTTTATAAGTGCTTTAGAAAGACTAACATAAAAGATAGGAGTTTTCAAGATTTTTGTTGTAAACTGACCATGATTGTCATGAGTCAAAAAAATTCAGCCTTACAGACTTACTCTATACTTGTTTTTTAGTGTTTTTCTCCAAAGTTTGCCCAGTATAGGGAGCATTTCTAAAGAAAGCATAGGAGTTAGTTCTACCACAAATCAGAGCCTTAGCACTAATTCTTATGTTCTTCTCTCAGAAAACCTCTTGAATAAAACAAGTGACCAAACACAGCAAGAGCTGATGCCCAGAGTAAACTTCTCTCTGCTGTCTTTTAAAGAAAGAAACAAAGACTTTAACTGTTTTTTTTAAACTGCAGAGCAATTACTATGGATAATAAAGAGTCTCTGATGCATTCATTAAATTCAAAATACATATAAGTAACTTATTATACACAAGGAACAAAACAAGAGGAAATGTGTGTCACAAATGATGCAGTATGATTTCACTGTTCTTGAACATCAACTGAATTTACTTAAATGTGAAGCTAGTCCAGAAATTGCTAAGGTTCTTCAAATTTTTCTTGTTTTCAGGCAGGTGTGAACTGTTTGAGTTATTTTCTAATTTCACATGCTGTAGAAAAAGAGTAATTGAGTTGGAGTAACTCTTAACAAATCTCAGTGGTACTAGTCTGGCTGTGGCTTCGTGCTGTGAAGAAAATCTCAGCCTCTCAGTTTTAGTACAGCTGATGCACCTGTGTATGCCACCGCGCTACAGCTAATGACCGCTGCTCCAAGGTGGCACCAGGGTGTGTTGGAAGGATTGTTCATTGCATAGCTGGGGTGGAAAAGCTGATGCATCTTTAAGGAAAGACATGTTTGGTGTCACTGGCATGGAAGAGCTCAACTGGAATTTCAAAAGCTGAAGGACATGATGACCTGCAGCGTAACTGGTATTCTGACAGTTTTACAGGAAAGAATAGCTTAAGATATAGATTCACTTCTGTACTTAATCTTTATGGCTGTAATTGAAGAAAATGTTTTAGTATATAACACCTTGAGAAGGCAATGCTGATTTTTTTCTTTAGCTCTTCTGGCATCATAAGTAAACTGGCTACTCTTCTAGGTAGAGGGCACAACACTGCTCTTTGGAAATCTGTCTATTAGTTTTTCAGCCAATAAGATAGCATCGATCTGAATAGAACAAGTCAGATGAAGTCTTACTTCTTAAAATACCTATATAGATTATGTTAACTAAGATCATAAATAAATAAAATACACCATTTAAAATAGAACCAAGGGGCAAATCTCACTAGTCATATAAAAGGAAGCAAGTCAGAACTGACAAGAAAAATATGAAAGAAACAATGCGTTCTGCAATGTATTTGCCAATGCAGAATTGCCCTAATATTGAGCTAAAGGGATTACTTTTTCTTACTCACACATGCAATGTGTGAAGGATGCTAAAACACAATGTGTAAGCAGAGTTCCCAGTAAATTTTCTCTAGTTACCTAGTTGTGGTTGGTATTTGACAACATAAATACGAATCACAGAATATGATTCTTTTGCACTCGTTTCTGAATAAATGCAGGTGTTTGGCAGTAGGAGTGTCACAGACCCCAAATATACAGTCACAACAGAAGATCTTTTGTTTAGCAATAAATGAAATCTTACTCCTTCCATTTGCACCAGACAGAACAGCTGCAGCTGGTGTCAAAGTGTTGCTAACCAGGGCGATCATTCAGAAAAAGGAAGCAAATGCTTTGCCCTTTTTCTAGGCCCTTCAAAATGTATGTAGCCCCAAATGGGCAGCTCCGCTTTGTAAGCGCGTGCTTAGTGCAGAGCTTAGAACAGTGAGAGGGCTAGATGCTCCGTAAAGAGGAGAGGAAGTGTTGAATATCCAGCACATGTACTTTACATTTGTTTGCCCTAATCAGTAGCCAGAATAGTGCTTCAAACACCCAGAGTAGTACAATTCTGAAAGGTTTCTTCTAGCATTTCCCACTGCCAGCATTTTAAGAAAGTTTACATTGAAATATAGGTTCACTATGGTATTTTTGTGCTTTTAATAGTTGAAATGTAAGTCTTTATCAGGTCTTCTGTTGCTTCTCTGTTAAAACACTGAAGAAGGTGCAGCATGTCCTGTTTGCTTATGTGTGAATATTAACCTGCTTCAGCAGCGCAGTGGCTAGGTTATTGTCTAGAGCAGTGGTGTCCAACCTTGGTTCTGGGGCGAGCAAAGTTCCTTAAGAATGCCCAGCAGGGTGTAAGTCGCACCCTGCCCCTCTCATGTGGCTGGATTGGCTTTTATCCCCTGACCGTGAACGCACAGGGATGTAACTCGCGTCCGTCTGTGGCCCACACAGCAGTACGTGTCCGGTCACGATTTGTGACTTGGGAAATGGTTCAATGTGAAATGACACAGTGGCTGTCCTGCGCTGCAGTGGCCAGCAAACCACTGATGAGGCAGCACCACCTTACAGCTGTCCTAATGAACATGTGGTGGATGTTTTCAGCTAGGTTTCGAATGTGTTCAGAACTGTAACAGATACAGCTAAACGTTTCCCTGCCCTGAACAATCACCAAAGACAGGTGCTATACCCTTCTACCAAAGCATCGACAGCTTTTTATTGTGTCTAGCTGACAGAATTATATTTCAGTGAAACAATATTATATAACAATTTCTTTATTTCACTGGGTATATTAAATAACCCCAAGAAGCTTGCTGCTAATTCTATACTACTGTTTCATCCTGCTCTAATTTATATATTTGTCTTTAACGTTGGTGTTTGATTTGAATCTCATTGACATTATTGTTTGTCGGGAACTAACTCTGATGAACTTTGGATTCAAGTGTTCTTTTTGCTTTGGTCTCAGTGAAGACCATCACAGAAGCGATAAAGACTTGATCCCTGCATATACTTACACAATGATACACATCTGTGTTACAAGCATTTCAGCAGATACGTGGTGCAGGCTGCATTCTGTAATGCCACTGTCTGAATTCATAAACCAGAATTTTCTTAAACCTTATTATATATGATAATTGGAAAAAAAAACCCAACAGCTGGTGGATGAGGTATAAAATAGAGTCAGCAGCAGTTATCTGAATGAAACATTTTTACAGAAGCGTTTGTTTTGATAAACGCCTCATAAATAAAATGAACCGTGGACTGATGGGTTCTGTGACTGAACCTCCGCACAGTTTATAGTTCTGGCAGTATTTGGTATTGGTGTAACCTGGCTCCCACCAAAGTCAATGATAAAACTCCTTTTGAGTCAGAACAGGTAGCAGAATGAACCATGATCTGAATGCTTCAAAAGTCCTGCTGGCGGCAGGATTTTGTCTGTCTTAGTCCTCCCAGTCCTTCAGTTTAGAAAGTTTTATCACTCCTTTTTATACGAGCAATTGTTTGTTTGATAGAACCAATGTTCCCACAAAGTAAGGCCCTGAGGCACAACTGTGGGAACGTACAGTGACTGACCCTGAAAGAAAAAGACTTTCCTAGGTTCTCATTATTAGAAATCTTGTTACATTGGAAAGTTTATTTTGTTCATTTAAAGAACCAAACTACTAATAGGTCTCTTGGACTGAATTCAGCCCAGGAGTGATATTTTCTCACTGAATATGGATCATTATTCGTACTCATTCTAGTCTGAAAAGAACCACCCTGTTTGGATTATTAACTTTTGGTTGGTGACTTGGTGATTAATTTGTACCTCAACATAAGAGATTCTTCCATTGTCTTTTTCTTCATGAAAAGACAGTTATATTAATAAAATTGATATGAACACCACAGTGCTAGTTTTTTAAAAAAATAGATAATCAATTTTTTCAGCTAGTATGGGACAGTCATATTTATTCAATTTGTGCAATTTAGTTGATAGTGGTTTTTTGTTTTTCAAAGAAAAGATAAATTTTAATATATTGGGGTGGATTTCCATAAATTCAGAAGCCCAAGGCTGCACAGAAGTATGCTGAATTTTTCATGTGCTCACCACATTTCCATGCACAAATCAAATTAATTGTGTGCATGTTTTTGCTTGGGGCCTTGTGCTTCTTCTAAAAAAGCAGGGAGTATTTTATTTTGTTTTATCTTAAAACAGTCTTTCTTAGGAATGCCTACAGATGAGTTTGACTCTCTGCAGCTCATGTTTCTGTGGGGTAGTAGTAGAGACAGTGAGAAAGTTAGGAATTAGACTGTATTTATGCTCTGGGACTGTAACAAAGCCCAAAGGTGCAATAGAGGCTTGGTTCCACAAGACCATAGTGCCTTTATAGACAGACTGAACTCATCACGGACCCCTTCTAAGAAAAAATGGGGAGAGAAAACTGCAGCAAGGGCAGATGAGATGCATTGAAACAGTGATGCTGTTCTTGTCAACTGAGAATGTAACCAAACATTTCTAACATACAGAGTGGTCCCAGGGATTTTTGTGCTGGTGTTTGGAGGGCAGTCAATCTCTGAACTAGCACAGGTGTGTGTGGTTTCTTGGCATTTCTTAAAATACAGACATAGTCTGTCCTAACTCGTACCTCAAAGTATGGCCAGAAAGGCTAATATAATAGGCAAAGTGTTCAAGGTTGAGGTAGTTCATTTTGCAAATGTAGAAATGGGAGCATGGGAACTGATGCACTGCTTTGGATGGAGTTCAGCATAGACTATAGCCATGAAGGGAAGGACAGATCCTAGTATTTTTTCAGTTGGTATTGCTAACTGAATGATTATATATCAGGCATATAAGAGGAATCTGAAAGAGCTCTGTGAGAAAAAAGGAGTATGAACTGCAGACATGTCTCAGTGAGACTTAACCTGGGAGAAAAGGAAAGCCAAAGAGACCTAGATCTGTCTGGGCTGGGACTCATGTTATCTCCGGGAGCGTCCTACACTGTAATTATATGATTGAAACTAGGACACTTCTCTTTGCTCTCAACTTTGTTTATTATTGTTAATACTATTATAGTTACCGTCATCCAATGCACATTGCCAAGCTAAACTGCAGCATTCTTGGTAACAGAATTCAGCGTGTTTAGACTTCTGTCTACTCACGCGTGAGGTGAGTCATAGCTCATACTCAAGGTATCCTCACGTTGGCCTTTTCCTGCTGCCCTTGACCAGCATGGAGATGACTCTGGTGGGACTTGGCTGCTGAATAGCAGGAGTTTGGAGAAGACAGTGGTTAGTGTAAACCTACATATCCTATTTTTCCTGATAGCATATGCCACTGGGAAATAAGGATGTGGCCAAACTGACCATAGAGTATGTTAGTATTTAATCACCCTTGTTATTCACAGTGGAGCAGTGTTTTTCAGTGTTGGCAGATAAAGATGGCTCATGTGTGGGCCATGGAATTCATAATTTAATGCAGGCAGCCCACTGTTGTGCCTTGCCAGTAGGTGAGTGTGGTTTGAGTACTGCATCATGGAAAGCAGAGCGTATCATCAAAGTGTGTGTTGTGTTCCTAGCTATATGCTGAAAGTTGAACTTGGCAGGCAATTTTATGAAATAACTAGAGTAAATTAGAGGCTCATAAAATGATGCCAATATGTGGATTGTGTTTCAGCAGGCACCCTCGGAGAGAGGCATTCAGTTCCCAACCTTTTGAGACATTGTGGAGTAGGAAAACACACACAACTGACTTCTAAGCTTCCAGCTACATGCACCAATTACAGCAGAGCTTTAATATAAATGCTGGATCTAAAATCAAGGACAGGAGCAATCCTGAAATTATACCTGCACAAGCTGATATAATCAGTGTATTTAATCTGACAGGAAAGAATTTCATGCAGATTGCTCAAATAAAACTGACTTCCAAAGCTCCAAGAAACCGCTCCTTCAAAGTGTCACTGCAGCTGGAAGGCTCTGAGTCCCAGAGCCTTCCAGTTTGGGTAGCTATGAAACAGTCTCAATGCTGCATTTTGGTCAGGACATGGCAAAGAGAACGATTGCTGTTATAAATAAGGTTCTACAGAGAATACTGCTTTTCCCTTCTAGCTCTGTAGGGCTGAACTTTGTGGGGCAATATTACAATTAAGGAACCTGAAAGACTGGCATACCTGCAGTTACACTGCGGCACCTGATTCATAAAGGCATGTGTTGGCTGTGTGTCAGGGTACTACTGTTGTTTAGGAAACAAAACTGCTGTGTGACAAAACTGTGGAGAGAAAAGATTCAGTTTGTGCTTATTATTGAACAACTCTTAATACAGAATTTGGATCTAATTTTTCAAGGTGCATTCATCAGTTAGGAGTAGTTGTGTGTGATTGACTCCACTGGGAATTGGGCTTAGTACTTGGGTGTAAGGCGAAAGGATTTCCATCCCTGGATTGCCTTTGCATCTCACATAGGTGGAGAGAGTGGTACCTAGCGCTCTGGTATTACTTAGAAAGTACATAACACCTTCTGTTATCTGATGTCACTGATAGATGGGGAAGCTCATCATTTAGTTACCTAAGCCTTGTGATTACTTCATTTTTATGGTGATTCCTTACCTGAATCTGGTTACCTTCATTACTGGATAGTGTTGCCAAAATGGTATCCACATTAGCTGGAGGAAGGAAAACTCTTGCCAGTTTCCTTTGACAATTGATCTTTGAGTTGCCATCTAGTTGCTGGTATCAGGAGGAAACATGTTTTCCATCAGCAATAACAGGCTTTATCCTGTAAAGAACTACCATATCTTCATTATGTGCCGCTGATTAATTGAGTGAGAGGTAAGACTTGTAGGATTCTTGGTTCTTTTTTTTTGTGTGTGTTAGATATTTTTATTAGGAATGGCCAGTTACCAGTTAAGCTAGTTGTACAAGAGTAAGAAATTGTTTGCATGGCATGTGCGTATATGTTACGTTTGGTTTTAGTATTAATACTGACTCTGCTGTTCGTAGAAAGTTCACTGATGTGCCTGCTAAAATCTGCAATACCTTGAAAAGTCACTTACACCTAGTATCCACTGTTGGCTGGCATGATGCCTGTACGTATCTTACAGAAAAAGTATATAGTTGGAAATAGAAGAATTTAATCGGGATTCAGGAATGGCTCTGAGAGAGAGAATTGTGTTTAAATAGCATAGTGATTGACTTGGGAGGGCTGTAAAGGTAATCACTAGAACTTTTTTCTTGGATTGGAAAATTTAGACTCCTTTCTCAGTTACACAGATGATACCAGATTATGCACCTCTTGTTCTTTCCACTTCCATTGTTATCTTCAGTGGCTCCAGTGGGTTTGTCTCATTATCATCAACCTGTGATCTTACTTTATCTGGGTGAGGGGAATGTACTCCCTCCCTCCAGTGTGCTCTGGCTCCAGAGAATTTGTTTGTCTTTTGCTTCTCATCATTAGCTCCCCTGTGTATTCCTGCAGCCTTACTCTTAGCCCCCTTTACTGCTGCATTTCCTCTTGCCTTTGCTGTCTCTTTCTATCCATTTACATATTCTGAAAAAATTCTCCAACACTGCTGTGGTTAATGTTCATACAAGCTGGATCATGTGAAGGAAATTAAGATGATGTTTAGCCAAACTGTCTCACTGCACATTTTAATTTTCTAGATTCGTGATAGAGCAGCTGTGGCTGAATCCCATTTGAAAAACTTTTGGAATTTTTTTCCTCTAAGTGTGAAATAATATATACACTTGGTGGCGGCAATAACAGTAAAACCTGTTTATGTTCAGGCTATTTGTAATACAAGACTGATGCATTTTTTCACCAGGAAGTTTCTACTTAGAAGAATTGACATTCTGATCAGAATTACATATGTAACTTTATGTTTTAATACTTGTAGATGGGCCATATTTTGGAGTAAAACAAGCTTAGCAGTGTCACACTTGCTTCCCTCTCTGCCAGATTTCATCTGGGAAGAACAGTGAAGTGGTGTGGACACAGGGAAAAGTGATACAGAATTAATTCCTAATTTATTATTTTTGATGGGAATCTAGCACTTCCAGGTGTTTTCAGCAGCCTGTTTAAATGGAAAAGAATCAGTGGCATGAATGATGCTTGACACAAGGTATCAACAAATCTTTTTACTGTTTGGTTCGCCTTCCCAGCTGGTTGAGCAATTTCTGCTGATTCCCCAAGAAGACGAGTGGAGGGAGTACTGCTGGACAGACAGCTTGTACGAATGTAACCATTTTAGTTGTGCTTTCACTGTTCACATTCCTGTGTTAGGACTGAGGGCTGTGCACTGATCTAGAGCACAAAGCTCACACAGTGGGGTTTTCTGCTTGCTTATGTGCTGTTTATTTTCTAACCTGCCATTTCTGCTTCTAAGATGAATCAAATAAACAAAGGCAATAAAACCCCACTTCTTGGCACAGTCAAGTCTTAATTATTGGCACTGGTGGTGGAGGATAAGAAAACAATACAAATGTATGGTGAAAAGCAGAAAATTTTCCCTCAGGATCAGCCATCTACCTACTCTACTGGCGAGTGCCAGTTTGTTTCTTAAGCCATTTGCCAGTTTGGTTAAAGACACTGGAAACATCCCAAAATCCTTTGGTTGCTGACAATCACAGGAAAATCTTGGGAAATTAACTTAAGAGGTCGGGGAACTGGGCCAGTTTCTAGCAAATAATTTCAAGCCCAGCTGCTTTAAGGATTTGTGTTTCCCTAAAAAGCCCCCAAACTGCTGTCTTCACCAGAAATTATACCTGATTAATTTAGAATTGACTGAAAGAGGGAGGATACATGCAGTTTAGCGAGCATACCAAGCAGACTGGAGTGTTTGTGAATCCTGTGCACATGTGCACAGATTACTCACAAGCTTGGTGCAAAAATCAGGGGTCGCAGTCACCATCTGATCCAATATAGTCAGCACTGAATTCTGCCCTCCATTAGTTGGAGGATATTCACTGTAGAAGGAGTTCAGGCGTGGACAGTACAGGGAGGTTTCATGTAAAGAACAGTTTGGGTTTGTGTAGTCTTCCCTTGGCTAGTGAAGTATCCTGTTGACATCCAAAGTAATATAGGTACCATGAGAGACTTGTTCTCAAGAAGAAGAGACCTTACAGGCTCTGCAACTCTGAAGTCTCAACAGAATGTGGGGATATGGCTGCTCTAAGTCATGACCGTCTGTGGCATGAATAAATGTAGAAAGATAACCTTTTATGTAAAAACATTTTTAAAAAGGGTGAGAGGTTGCTGGTACCGTACTACATAAGATGGTACTTCATAGTACTACGTAAGATGGTAATAGAAATATCCAATTCATAAATTAATGGAATAAGAGCAACTGGAAACAGAATTTGGCTCCTGTTTATATGAGTACATTGTGGACATTGTCAGGTAAGCTCCCACATTACAACTGTTCAGAAATTGCAAAGTTTTCTTCAAAGCTGCATGTAACAATTGTCATCTGAAGCATGATGCCACATCTTCTGGTACTATCTGAGCTGTAGTCTGCATTGTATTTTTACTTCAGGAGGAGAACTATCAGCTTTATTACATTGCATCATTCAGTTCCAAGTATGAGTTTTATCCATGTACTGCCCTTTTTATTTTTTGTTATTTCTGATATACGTGTGTGTGTGTGTCTGTGTGTGCTCTGAGCGTGTGTGAAGGAAGGCAGGACTTGGCCCGGAATTCTGTGAGGAGGTTTAAAAGCTAGGCACTGCAGCCTCTGTCCTTGTGAGATGGGAGGAGTGACAGAGGAATTAAAGAACTTGTGGAGGAAGAAAATATGACTAGTCTCTGGCTGGAGAAGGGATGCTGATGATGTTTCTAATAGGAATTGGATAGAAAAAGGAAAAAAAATCACATATTATCAGATGAGGTTTGTGGGGAAAAGGACCTCCACACATTGTAACACTGTGAAGCTTAATTTATTAGGTGGACCAAGGACGAGCTGACCTGTGTTGGGAAAAGCTTTGCACTCGCTATTTCACGCTCTATGTCATACATACTTGCGCACACACATATAGTCCTACAGAGTTACCTGGGACCTGCCCCAGTTGCTGCGCCAGTGAGAGCATATATAGACATAGAGGCAGCAGCGGTGCCAGTTTATCATTCTGACGTCATGGCCAGTGTGTCATCTTTGTACTGGCAAAAATATTCCATTATTTACCTAAACGCTCAATCCCTGGTGAAGGTATGCAAATAGAGAGACCCACTTTTTTCTTTTAATCTCTGTCCTCTTTTTCTGTAGCTTAGCGAGGAACTGGGAAAGTAGGTTAGTTTGAGTGGGAATTCAAAGAGTACTGATTAGTAATGGCAACAAAACCTAGCCAAACTGATGCAACAAGTAGGGTAAAAGTGGTTGATGACAGTAACTTTGTTTTAGGGTGTTTCTTCTTGGAAATTCAGGGTTGTGTAGGCTACCAGTAGGAACACTGATAGAGAAACTTTCTTTTTTACTATTAAGGGTCATAAATAGAGATGGGCAATAATATCTTTCAGTTCTCATTTCTTTATAATTTTATCTTAAATCGTGACCCCAAATAAATCCCTATGTTATGCAGTAAAGGGATCTGAAGTGCAAAGAAGATCATTTGAGCAAGTCCTGCAACATGGGGAGCCAAACACTTTGGAACTTTTTAATAGCAGTCTTAACACCTTAAGACCAGGCCATTCTTCACTTTTATTTTTGAGAGGAGGAAGAGCTGGCCTTAATAATGTCATACCTTCCTGGGCAAAAGAGTTGTTAGACGATATTAATGTCAGTCTCAGCATGATAAATGCTTTCAGAGCAGCTTGCCAGGAGACAAACTGCGTCTGCTTAGTGTTGTCTTTGGACAGGTCAGCTGGGATCACCTTATGAGAGTGAGATGTCTGAGACATGCCTGGCTTGAGCAAAGACTAAAAGGTGGACTAGAGCAGGAGACGGAGACAACTCATCAAACGAGATGAGTATCGATGAGTCGGGGAAGCCAAAAGAGGCTTGCCTGCATAGTTGTCCTAACGAACCAGTCAGGCTGCTAGTCTGCTATAGACGAGTCTAAGTTACATTTGGCAAACTCGGTGAGGTGTTGTTACAATTGGTACTATCATTGACAAAAATAAAAATCCCACTGTTTGTGGTGTATGAAGGGGAAGTGTCAGGCCTATTTGAGGTCTTTTCCTCTGCCTCTTCCCACTCCTCAAGAAATCGATACGATTGTAGAGAGATGCTGGAAGTGACATTGGGTGAGCTCCATCAAATTTTGGCAATGCTTCTAGAACATGTTACTTTTTTCCTACATTTCTTTTTCCATAATCATTGCACTGTGTCTGTGTATTCCTGACAGAGTTTTTGGGCAGTGTTTGGTGTCACAATTTAAAACCACCGAGGTCACTGAGATGGAATTCCTCCTTATGCCCAGGTTTTGTGGTCAAACTCTGAGTCCCTTTATACCACAAATGTAATGCTATTGGCAGACTAAGTTACAACACAGTTGCCTCCCGACTCCTTCGAAATACAGTTGCAATTTGTAGTGAAGGAAAATAGGCAGAGAGGTCTGTAGTAACATAGTCAAAAAAGACTATGTTACTACAAAAAGTGGAACATAGTCAAAGCACTACATCACAGTGGGATATTAAATATCATTTTGAGAAGTTTTTGAAAAGGAATGGAGGTTCATATTAATTCATATTATGTGATCCATGAAACATCTTTTGACCTTAAGAATTGAGTTCCTCAGTGAGACTGGTAAAGCATTACTTTGTTATCTTCGTGTACCAGATAGAAAATCCATCTGACCTTGTACTCTTGAGGTGAAGATCAGCAATTTATCACTGAGGAGGATCACAATTTGAGTTTTTCTTCTAGGTTGTACTTCTCTGCTTGTCACTGGGGGGACTAAAAACACTGGCATTGAAAATGGTGCCACTGATTTTTATCACTGACATAAATAAATACTCTGTCCAAACTGCTTTTCAAGATGGTATTGATTTCTTTTAACAAAACCTTGTTACTTTACTGGAGAGACTCTTATTTGCACTTTTATGACTTCAGTTGTTAGAAAGTGGTCTTTCAAGAGCAAAGCCACCTCTAGCAATAGCTGCTTGCATATTTTGACAATTACATAGTGAAATGAAAGGCCCTGTGAATAGGCTTACATACATTGACACCCTGGATAGGATTCACAATTTACTGTCTCAGTAATCTGTAGTTAAAAATAAACTCAGAACTGGCTGACTAAGATTTAAATGAAAGGCTATTGCAACATAGCTAAATTAGTCCAGTTTAGCATAAACTAAAAAGTTTAACATAAACTAAGAAGATGACAGCCTAGCTTGCCTTGGAGCAACCTGTCATGTTGCCATCGGCAGAGTGCCCTGCGTACCTCATTCCTGTCGGTCTGTGGAGTTGCGCTGCCCTTGGTGATATCAGTAGGGCACAGCCTGGCAAGAAATGTCAAAATATCATGAACTCTGACATAAGGCAAATGCAAATAAAAAGATGGAAGAGTGTTCTCATTTTTAGTAACAGGAGGCAGCAAAACCAGTGTTGCTTTCTGTCTAGAGCTCAGAGAAACACAAGGAGGAAACTAGTTTTCAGTAGCTCCTGTGAATCGTTGGAAGCTCTTCCTTTGCTGCTAATGGATCTGGGTAGGATAGCCTCATCTTTGAGGGCCACATATGCAACATGAATTCCGAAATCTTGTGGTAGTGTCTAACAAGGCAGACACATTGTCAGGGCATCAGAAAATACCACAGCAGAGTGCCAGATTCCTAGCAATGCTCTTTGTGCAGCACATGGTTACCTGTGAGATGCCTTTTAGGTCAAGTTTATAGCTGGGTAGAAAGAGGCATAAACAGGTAGGGACGTAGATGTCTTAGGCTGGACCCTCAGTCAGGGTCCTCCTCTAATGCTTTTCATAATGAGGACAAAAAGTTATTTTTCCTTTCCTCTTTCCTTGCACCTTGCGGTAGGTGCAAGGGAAAGAAAAGGAAAAAGATTGTGTACATATTAAGTGTAAAGGAAGCGTGAAAGTGAAACAAATATATTTTCCATGGTTTCTCCAATGTGACTTTGCAGAAAATGCAGAATGTTTTCCCAGTGAATTCCATTTGATGTACTTCTTTCTACATAATAAAATGTCAAAAAAAGAGGAGCTTTAAATAATAAAAGAAGACGACATTTCTACTGGGGATGAGCAGAGTAGTCCCCAATTTAACTAATGTAACTGTACATTCATTCTGGACCTTTGTCAACACACATTAAAAATACTTCATCAGTTTAACCCATTTACTTTTCTAAGAGAATCCTGGGAAATCATTGCTGCTAAATGAATTAAGAGACACAGCCAGTCTAGAAAAGGAGCCTTTGAATGTTTAATTTCTCTGTTGCATAATGCACTGTGTGACACATGTGCTGTCTCAGAAGACATCTTAACAAAGCAATAGCACAATGACAGCTGGAATGGAGTGTTTTGTATGCTTGTGTCATTTTTGTTGTGGGTGTACAGGTTTGGACTGAGTCCTGCAAATGCTACTACCTGTTCAGGGACTACTCAGTGCAAAAAGTATTTACAGCATCTGTGCATGCCTCATTCGTCTGTTGTTTGTTGTTTAGTTTGGGTGGGGAGGGGGGTGCCATCTCATCTGATGTCCATACAGAGTTTCAGACAACTTTGAATAAGCCCTTTGATAAGGGCAATGTGGATGAAGTGTCAAATTTGGTTCCTAATCCTCTGATAGTTACACATATTACAGACTTCTCAGTTTATGAAGGAGCTGGACTTCATCTCTTTTGTGTTGCAGAGGGAAGACTCTTAGGAACTGAAACTAGTGATGTGAAGACCATAATTTTGTTACCACCAGAGTCTGTTTTAAAATGCTTAAATAAATGTTTTCTTATACTGGTAAAGCAAAATCATTTTTTATACCCAAGGACTTAAAGGGAATTGTATGTTCATACAGAGCACTTGTATGAACTGAACATTTAAGATACATATTCATACATATTTGAAATTTGACAAACAGCAATGTTTCACTGTGGCTTTTAAGGATAATTTTACTTAAAAAATCTTGTACCTAGAAAGGAAGGAAAAAAAATTTGCCTGGCAATTGTCACAGCTTATAGTTCTTGGCCATTTTCAAAGGGCAGAAGTGGTTAGCTACATCATACTACACTTAAAAACCATCATAGAGGTGAGCATAATTATCTTAGGATATTATTTTCCTTAGTTTCTTCATTTGCCTGTTTTTCTGTACAGAGCTGCATACCATACAGAAAAAAGGTATGAGGTGTTCAGCTTAAGAGAGAATGGGAGATTTTCTGTGTAATAAACGGTGCGTTTGCCATTTTTGTCAGCTACCACGTAAGACCTACTTCAAAAAGTTTGACTTTCTGAGAGTGCTGTGGGCTGTTTTATTTTGACCAACAGATTGCTGCACTTCTGCTTCAGTTCAGGTACAAAGAAATACTCTGTTGAGTCTATTTTGGGTATGAGGGAGAAAAATTAAACTGCGGACTGACTGATGATCTGCCCAGCCATTTTGGGTTATTGTTGATGTCATTGGCAGGCAGTTCAGGAGGCATCACATTATGCTTGCTTCTACTTTATTTGAACTATAAATAGAGAACTTGAGCCCTTATGAGTGAAATACTCCCCTTCACTGCCATTAAATAACAGGTTTGCAGCTTCCCTGTGCCACACATGTCTATCATAAGCAGTGTGTTTATCCTCATGGATGTCTATACCTACTGCAGACCTTTTTCCAAAAGCTCAGCAGGTATTACATTGTCGTTCTTCCTAAAGTTAGTCCAGCGCTTTCTTCTTTCCTCCCCTCCTCCCTTTTTTAAAAATTCTAACTTTGGACTATCACTAGCCCTCTTCTACTGAAATCAGTAATAGTTTTGTACTTGGAAAGGGTGAAACATCAGATCCTGAATACTCTTGAGGAAAAAATCCCAAAATAAACTTGCCATAGAAGTCAGAATGTATGACATTCCCACCTCTGTTGTCCTGCAAAACATTTCTGAGTCTCGTAGTTAGTATCCAGACACAGTGACCTGTGAAGACACTTTTGGTCATTCTTGATATTTTACTCCATTTGACTGCTCAAGTGGAATGGGGAGAGAAAACAGTTTTCTGATTTTTTTCAGCACAGTGCCACTAACTTCACTACTGCTGTTTAGGTTAGGATCAGTAGATGTGTGAGGAACATTCTCTGTCCTGTCCCTCGCTTCCATCGTAATATTTTCTTAGTTCTTCTATCTGTAGGTGTAAAACTATATTTTGATTATTCCAAATAAAACCTGCATCATAAAAATCTATTTTGCATTAAGATTATTTTTATAAGTTTTACCTTCTCAAAAAGGAACAGTTGACATGAGTTCCCTCTGTAGAACACCAAGGTGAGTCACAAGTGTGGAAAGGAAATTCTCCCTTATAAGATAGACTAATATAAAATTGTCCTTAATTACTCTGTGTGTTTGTGTCGTTTGACCAGTCAGTTCATATACAGACTTCACGTGTGTTGGGAGTTCAGGGCCTAAAGCTGGGCCCTGCTTAGTGTTAAATTTTCTCCACATGTCCAGTAAGAATTGAATATTGAAGGATTCTTACTACACTGTTACTAAAAATGACAATAATTTAATAATGGTTTTCACTTTCAGTCTTTATTGTTTTTCTTTTAACTAGATGTGCTTGACTCCTGTAGAACTGAAAGACTAATGCAAATAGCTAATTGCAATACAGAGAACTCTGTGAAAGCTTTCTCAGAATATTCTGTTGATGCATTTAAATCCTGGAGGTCTGAGTAGCATCCGACTTTCTAAATCTTGTGGAATAATAGCTCAGACTTTCCACAGTGCACACAGTAGGACTTGAAGTCGTATTCCACTGACTTATTTTCAGACTTTATCAAAAACTCAATGTTTGGCTCACATTTGATAAAAGTTTTGTGAAGCTTCATAAATCTTTTCTGTTCTTGAGTTCAGCCTTAAGTGGGCTCCAGTGAAGGGTTTCATATATCAGTATTACTGTGCAACCAAACTGAGATTTTTTGCAGAGTCATGTCATTTTTAGATTGAGTAATTGACTGAATATAGCTGTAAGCTTTTTGCTGAATTTGGATCTAAAGCTCAGAGTGGATGAAATGAGATGCATCTTTGCATTCCTCCACCAAAAAAAGCCTCTGAGGTGTATTACAGTCTAATGACAGAACACTTTTCTTGCTCCTGTAATATAGCAACCAGTTAGAAACATTTGGTTTAAAAACATTGGGAGTTTTAGATTTGCTGAATGAGAATCACTCATGTTAAAAAGCATTAAATATCAAAACCTAATAGATGTTGCATGACAATAAGAAATGGGATTTTTTACTTTGATAGCAGTTTAGATTTTCCTCAAATGCCATCTCCAGGTTTTATATCTATACCTGCATAAGCAGAAAGTAAAGTCAAATCTGGACAGGTTTTCTTTGTGGGTTGTTTGCTAAATATACGATGGAATTCTTTCAGATTGAATCATTCCCTGGCAGTCTGCTTTGGGAGGTTCCCCCTCCACATCAGAAAAGTGATCTTTCTCTGAAAGGCACAGAGACAATCTACTACTGAAGTGCTCCTATCCATCTCCTCTCTCCATCTCCTCTCTCCATCTCCATCTCCTCTCCTCTCCAACTAACTCATTGAAATTTCAGAATGTAATGTCAGATGTAAACAAGTTAAGCCAGAAATCCTAGGAGGGGTGAGAATGGAACAACAGGAAAAGGGCTGGTGGTTGTAGAAGCCCCAAAAGTAGCAGCTAAGAAAGGTTGTGATTAATTTGAGGCGCTGCTATTGTGAGGCACTGTGATTGTATCATGACTGACAGCCTGAACCTGAAGAAAGTACATAGGAATGATTTATTCACAAAAATATGAATAAGATTAAGGAGAAACCTGTGCCTTCTCCCATGAATTTGACCTTGGGTAACATCATGTTCCATTGAGATGTTCAGCACTTCACAGCACTGCGTGTTTCCTCCACGGTGGGGTGACCGGCTGAGGTGTAGTGGCCTCAGTTGGCATGTGCGCGGTTACGCCTGCCAAAGGTGCCAGGCGTGGAGTGCTCTGTAAGGGCAACCTTCTGGCTGAGCACAAACAGCCCTTTGCTTAGAAGTAATAAAGAGCTGTTCATTGTAAACAAAGGAAATTACTTAGGATGCCTTGAATAGTTAAGCGTGGGGAGGTTCAAATGCTTCCCACAGGGAGCCAGCTGAGCTAGTAGCTCTTTCCAGGAGGAAATTCAGTCTTCTCCTAGGATATGTAAGCTGCCCCAGACTAAATCCGTGGATCCTTGGGGCAGAGGCTCTTGACGAGGAGTGCCAAGGGAGACATTTTCTTGCTTTTCCTTGGCTTGTGCATCTGCATATGATCCAGGGGTACCTGTACTGTGGGTGAACAGCGCTGAGCTAGCTTAGGTATTGGTGACAGCAGGATTGGATTGGAAGTTGTGTGGCCTCTCTGCAAACATGTACCCCCTTTTCTGAAGTGAGATTGTGATAGAACCACTAATCCCATCCTCTACACGACAGTCCATTTTAAAGTCAGAGATGTGTTCACAAAACTGTGAAGGTGAACGGTGTTCCTTGTGAGTGCCCACCAGCAGTAGTCTTACGGTCGAAAGTAACACTTGTGAATGCTCCTTAATAGAGTGTTACTGGCCCTGCCAAGCACAGCAGATTCAGCAAATAGCAGAGTGGGCTCAAGGGTCTTGGCTGTGACAGAACTGCCATGCTGGTTAGCCCAGAATTGTGATTAACCACCGTCTGCATTCTTCTGCAGCACAGATGCTGCTTAAATCTTTTATTTGAGGTCTTAACTTATTTAGCGTTGGATTCCTGTGAGGCCTTGCACTTGCATTATCATGTTTTCAAGTGCTGCTTTATGTAGAGCACAGTCTGCATTTCTGCTTTCTAGAGAAACCAACCTACATGCAAACACTTAATTCTGACATTCCTTTCTCCTGATGGATTTTCTTTTCTGACTTCCTATTCCTGTAGGATATGTTGATGGCACTCTTGAGGTACAGATAGTTTGGCAGAGAGAAGGAAATTAGCTATCACCGAAGTACAGTAATCACTCTTACTGTTTTCACAATTATTTGTTAATTGTTTTACACATGTACCCTGAAGAGAGGACTTCTTTCACAGGGATATCAAAAAATACAGGCATGTCTGAAAGAAGTTGTTAATGAGGAGAGCAAAAAAGGAAATTTCAGGGCATGGTAAAAGATGTGAGTAAAACTACAGTGCTGTAACTCAGCTTGTATGAATATAATTTCCCCAGTACGCACCTTTGCTTAGTGAGGTGTTGCACTTTACTGAAAATAATAATCAAAGATTGTGGAAAGTTTTAATTTCATGCCATTTCTTTTAAAAGGATTTGAGACTGTGATTTCCATGGACTTTAGGGGAAGTTATGATACAATTATGGTACTGACTGTTGAATTTGATAGATTGTCACACAAATCAAGCTGAAAGAAATTTAAGTTGTAGCTGCCATGTGGACTATGACAGCTACAGCTGCAGAGAGGGATGATCCAAATGGTTTGGTTTCAAACCGTTTCGTTTTCCTGATCACTTGAATCTATTCAGACAGTCTCAGGTCATCTTCTCTGCTTACCATCTACAATTAGCTGTCACAGAAATTTTAGAGTGAATTTTACAGATGGAGCAACATTCCCACTGCCAGAATATTCTAGTGTTGTTCCAGAATATTGCAAGAGGGACATGGAGGAATCCCTGAAGAAAAGATCTATTGTCCCATAGGCATTTCTTTATGAAAAGTTTCAACTTGTTAATTTACAAGATTTTAATGAAGAGATATATTTTTGCAGCATGTCTATCCTAAATAGAGCAAGGATTTGCATGCAAGTGTAATGATGCTGTCACTGGTAGCCAAAAGCAGATGTTGCTGGTTCAGTTTTGCAAAGATACATATCTGTCTGCATAGCATTCTGCAAAATCTTTGAGAAAAAGAGAAAAATGAAAAATTAATGCTTGATTTGGGTTTTAAAACAATACAAATTCTTTCTAGTTTTCTCCAGAAAAATCTTTAAGTAAATAGATGCAAATATTGAAAAGCTACTGTGTAGCACAACAAAGATTTACAACTCTCTCTAATCCTATTATTAAATGTGTAATATTTAGAAAAAAATCCTTGCATATATTCTCACAAAAATTATTAAACAGGGAAAAAGTCTTACTGTTAAATATGGAAAACATGACAGGCTGAGATGTTGTACTGGAGTTGGAACATTGTATGAAAAAATCAGTTTAGCTGAAATGCCGAAAGTCGATGATAACCGTTTCTTCCAGCAGATACTACAAATCACAGAACAGGCTGTAGCTCCTCTTTTAAATGGAGTATATATCACCAAATTTCATACGTGTACAAGTATAGGTAAAATATCCACATGGCTAGCAGAAACTTGACAAAATAACTATACTATAGGTAAAGTAAATTTTCCCTTAATAGAAACTAGATTATTCCAGAAATCAAAATTCTGGGACATTATTTGGAAGCAATACAGAGGTGAAAGGCATCAGTACTATTTCTGTGATCCAGTAACCCAGTTAGGATTGATATATACAAATGACCTATTTGTGCTGAAGACTGTTATTCGATTCCCTGTCTTTTGAATGCTCTGTTACTGCATCCATAATATTCTGTGTTTATGGGCCAGTATACAGCAAGATTAACTCCCGAAGAAAACATACAGAATGTATACTGACATCCTTGTGAAATAGTGATAGCAGAGATGCAGATTCTGTCACCAAGCACATAACTGAAATGGACAGTTCAATGAACATGAGTCTTGAGATGTCTTGGAACAATCTTGGGAGATTTTGCTTTCTTCCAGAATCATTCCATTCTTTTGAAAGAGTCAGCTGAAGAGGACAGGACTAGTATGAGAGAGTGAACAGAACTTTTGCAGGAACCGTGTTCATACCTCTAACAGCAAAGGAGATTGTCACAGAAAGTTCAAAGGCACATTTCTGCATGATTTTCATGTTATTCGTGAAACTAAAATAATTATTCTAGTTATATTTCTAATAATCATTATAAGGAATGGGCCAGATTCCTGTTACCAGGCTATTTTTATACCTCTCCAAATGGAGCTCTAAGTGGGTGTAAATTACATCTGTAACTTAATAGATGGGAGTATATGCATCCCATTATTAGAAACATTTAAAAGAAGGGTTGATGGAGAAGCACTTGCACTAGCAGAGCTCACTGCAAATTTGTTATTCCCACTTCCACACACACAGCCTTCTAGAAAACAGTGGAGAGAATTTGATGCGAATGAAAGGCTGATTTCACAGCACTGGAGACTAGCATTCTGTTTACATGATGAACAGCTTTGGTGAGTATTTCACAATTCAGTCAACATGCCTCTGTTTGAATTGTGAATCTGTGTGGAATCCCTGTTCACAGCCCTTATTGAGCTTTTACTCCAAACTTTCTTGAACAGACTAAGATCAAAATCAGCTGAAATTCTTCTGTTTAACATTTGAGTGAAAAATTCAGAAGCCTCTACTTCTACACACAAGATTTTTGAGCATCCACTGCAGCTGCCAGCGAGGGTCATGCCCATAACATTGGCAGTTAGCATTGTCAGCATTGGCTGGCTTGAAATTGCCAGCTCTTTTTTATCTGGGCTCTGAAACAGCTGTTAAGGGGCAGTGGTTTCTGGCAAGTTGTGATGAGCTGGAATGAAAAGTAAAGTCAAGTCATCCTGTTTTCAAATCCATGTACATTCTCCTACACTCCAGCTCCCACATATGTACACATTCTTGAAGAAATCTCTGTTTGAAGTAGAAATAGTTTGCAGCAGCATGGAATATTTAATCAAAGTTGGTACTCACTTAGGCCACACATAAATGGGTCAAATTGCAGCTTGAGGTGCGTTCTCCTAACGCTGACCCTTGTGCAGAGACATTCTCAGAATGGATGGCTGCTGCTAGAGCTTTCTGCACTAGTTCCTTGGCTCTCATTCCTGCAAAGCTGCCAGGTGCAGAAAGAAGTACATGCTGTAACTCTGACCTTGCCTATGTAACAGTGAGCCAGAGGGTTTCCTTTTAAGTCACTGTCTGCACAGAAAGGGAATCAGAAGGGCATGTTAGAGTCTAAGTTTGCATATATTTGTAGGTGGGGTAGACCTTGGTGTACTTAGCTGGAATCCCACCAAAAAATAGCTGTGAGAGATGATCTCTCTGCACTGTAGGCTAGAGTGCAGCTAAGGTCATCTAGGCTCATGTCTGTCCCCATTTGAAGCTGATCAGAATATGAGAGAACAGAAAATAACACGCAATTGTCACCAGCATTTTTCCAATCTTTGTAAACCAATGACTCAAAATGCAGCACTGTTGACGAGCACTGCTCTTATTCCATGTTGGAAAATAACCTTATGTAGCCAAAGTGTTCATGAGTGGGTGAAGATAAAAGAGGTTTCTAACTCTTGTTAGAGTCTTCCCTATCACCTGTATAGAAATGCACATCCAGCTATCCCGAATGGGACTACTCCCCCTTAGAAATTTTGGATGGTAAATGGCGGTGGGGTGTTACTAAAAAATACCTACAGTACTTTGGAAGTATTGCATCCTGTCCTTGCTTGCAAGCTTACAGCTTGTGTTTGCACTGTGCTGCGCTGACCTCATGATCATTCTGAGCAGCGGTTTCCCAGTCTACTGATTGGGATTATAAAGCTTTCTCTTCCTTACAGACAGGAATGAATTAATGTCTGGAAGTTTTGATATCCAGTGATTGGAAAGATACAGAACCATAGATCTTCATTAATGCTGCTGCAAATGGAAGTTGCATATTTGAACTGGTAATGTACTAATTGGTATGCCTGTAGACTTACGGGGAAGTGGCAATCAGAGTAAATTCTCTTCTATGAAAGATGACTAGAACCTGAGGACATTTCGTCAGATGAGCTGGTGTTACATACAGACTTGAAAGATGGAGTCTGGAAAGATCCGGGGATTCTTTGTAGCATGCTACCAGGGCTGTTGTTTTCAAATAGATTTTCAAGAGCTATCAAATATGAGATTAAAAGTCATGTAATTGAAAACATTCCTGTGATTCCAACTAATGTAAACATACACGTATACAGTGTAGATCTTGATATGGCTAGCAGAGATAATTGCAGTGAACTGGGAACACTGTCTGGGGACTCAGGTTTTTGCAATTCACACTGAATTTGAAGATGCTGTACTTAGAGGGCTAGTAGTACCGTTTCAAAGTCAGGGGAGCAGTCTCTATGCAGGCTGCAGTCACCACAGTTTTTCTAGTTTGGATACTGGAAGATGAGAAGACCTACTCAAATGAGTCAGCCACGTGAACTTCCACTGAAAACATTAATGTTTAATTTTAGATTTTTTTTCAACTCTGGAAGTGACCTCAGGGATGCTACTTCTGCATTTTAAGTCTCCAGTGAACCAGGTCCTGAGGTTTTGATTCAGTCATTATTCATGTCTGATTCAGTCAGACTCCCACAGAATTTGGTGAGAAAAAACGAGTGATAATCTGTCATAAAAATTACTCAGGATACAATGTGTGCATGCACCACAGTTAAAGATGTGTTCTGTTTAAATCAAACTACACAAGTCCATGTAACTGTTGAGACACTATGAAACAGTATGAAGGTATTTCAGGGAATACTGATCAGTTGGTTTACATTACTTCAACTCCTCACACACTAGGGCCTGAAACTCAGATGAGAGAGAGGTAGAATCTGGCTTTGGAGAGGTCAGAAAGAGAATTAAATCTTACTTTCTGGCTGGTACAGAGAATGTCTATGGAAGAGAGGGATTATAATTATGTCACTTAGTAATCAGGACCTCCTGCAAGTACCTGTAAGGGCTGTAGGAATTAATGCAAGATAGTGAATGAAACTATCCAGCTAGAGCATCAAAGAGCCCCCAGCAGCAATGGTGGACATCTTACCAGTACCATCTCTGCTTCCTATCTCGTTGCTCAACAGTGGTAGGATTTCATCCTGGCGGGTTCTGCAGACGATAACACAAAGTGTCTGTTATAGCTTGTGACATTTGGCAATGGGACGTGACTTTTGCCCTTCACTAGTTACATGTTGCAGCCACCTCTTACCTCCTCTCTTGCCGTCCGTCTGTAACTGTCTGTTTCCCATGATAATCTCTCCAGCAGTGTCACTCATCTGTGTTCATCTTTCTCCCACCTCCTGACTTCCACGTGCTTGGTCCTTCTTACTCTGTTCTCCTTTCCATTTACATTTGGCCTTTACATGCCATTATAGATGTCTGTATAAATACAGAGGTAAATACACTTTCAATAGCGTGTAACGCTGTTTGCTCCTTCTCTCTGCTTGTTTTATCTCCTTTCACCTTTGGAAGGCTGTGGACAATTTGAAGGATGTGTTTGTGCAGTCCAGGAGTAACTGTGACTGTTGGAGGGAATGAGAGGTTTGTCCTTACCCCTCTGGCAGGCTAAGGGTTTTTTTCTTCTTTTTTGAGGTAGTTGGCAGCAGGGATCTTTATGTGGATGAAGTGCTGGAAAACGTATAAGGAGTGTCACTGTTTGAACTAGTGTTATAGTTAAAAGGCATGCTTACCAGACTTGCTTTATGTTTAAATTTCACGATAACTTAATTCAGTTTAGCAGCTTTGAAAATTGCTTGCACTTTTGCTTTCTGCTGCATTCAGCAGAGGTGAATGTATGTATACCTGAGGAGCCCCCACGTGCATACTGAGGAAAGAGCAGGGATGTATTTATTGTACATTGTGAGGTGTAGAAGGAATTGAGAAGCATCCACTCTTCTGGACATGTCCACCTTATGTCTGAATCGATTTCCACATGGAAATTCACCTGAGATTTCTTTTTTGCAAGACTGCCTCTCTAGGGAACATTCACTACAATGCTATGATTATGCTGATCGTAAGCTATCTGCAACCTTTTTACTACAGTCCCTCCTATTTTGACAAGAATGGGAAAGGGTTTTGGTTACATTTTTCTCTCCTTAAGTGGCACTTCCCTGCATTTTATCTTTTCCCTGTTCTGGTGGCAATATAGTATTAAGTTGCAATGGATCATGACCTTAAAGAGAAGTACTAAAATAAACTGGCTTCTGCCTGAAATTATGGGCATGCAGCATTCTCTCCCACACGTTCTGTCTGTGCTATTTATTTCTTCTTTCAGGATTTATGCTTATTAGCACTGAGTCCTCCTGTTGATGTTTTCAGCTCCAGCTGCTCCCATCTGTACATAGTGATATTATTCTGTGCAATGCTACTTCTCCTGCAACAGCAAATTTTATTGTAATTAAATTCCCAGGTGAGAAATACACAAGAGAGAAGGACTTGGAGCAGACAAGCAGGGACATCTTAAGTGTTCCAAAAAACTCCTGAAAGCTCTTAGAGATTGCCTTTTTCACAGCAAACACTGACTGAAGACTGCCAAATACTTGACAAGAACAACTCCACAGACCACCTGGAAGTGCCTACGAGCCACTGATGGTCTACAAAGAATTTAGATAACTTTACTGAGTGTTTATTGATTACTGCAGATGAGGAAGAATTACTAAGTTAGAGACTGGGTAAATTTTATTTATTTATGATAGAACACACAATTTATTAAAAAGTTATATGTTTTTCTTACATATTAACCTTGATCCAATTAAAGCATTTAATATATTTGGCATTTAAGTTAGACTTAATTTAATAGCATGGATTAGAATATAATTTGAGATCAAAGATGCGGTCTTTGGATCTTTTATCATACTTTTAAATCTCTTCAGGTCCTTGTCAGTGCTTTAGCATTCTGTTAACGGCTAGGTTAAAGCACATGCAGAAATTTCCAAGGTGTTATTAGAAAGAATTGCTTGTTTCCATAACGAAGTGTAAAAAAAGTAACACAGTGGCCTAAAAGTAGGTAAGAGACCGTAAGATTCCTTGTTAAAAATAGTGAACACACTGAATCATTAAGAAAGCCTATGTAAGCTCATAAAGTTGCGATTAGACAAGAAAAATGCTGACTGAATCTCTCCAGAGGTCAGGGGATATTTTAAAGAGAGGAGTGTTTTTTCCTCCTTGTTAAGACCATTGTCTCTGTGTTGCTGCTTATGCTGAGTCCTTTCTAACAGTATTCAGCTCCCTCCACGCAATAAGAAACTACTATGTGTTTTGGAATGTAAGGCCTCATAGACGTTATTAGTCTTTACCTGCATGACTGATAAAGTGTAAGAATATCCAGATTTTTTCCCATATGAAAAAGTATTTAATTCATATTTACCTATGTCAAAAAATTCTCTCAGTGCTGGTGGTCACATGGAAATCTCAGTACAAAGACACCAGCCTGTTCAGCAGAGTTATGTATGATGTATAGCATTAGCTGCAGCTGGTGTTCTGTAATGAACGTGGAGACACAAGCAGGATTATCAGTAATGACCTGTGTAACCACAGAAGAGGCAGGGAAAGCTCTGCTCTATTCAAGGTGGTGTTGAGAGGCAAGATATTTCTTCTGCTTTTAACTTTCATGTTGCAATTGTGTCTTTTAACTTCTGCAATTTGCAACTGATGTTTTAGTTATGAAGAATGTTTGTGTGACAGCGTGTCCTCTTTGGGGAGGAAAAGGTAACATGAGGCAAAACAGCTGTTAAAAATATTTTGATAGAGTTCATGTCAGTAGATTTAACCTGTCAGGCAAGGCTTAATCTCTGAGTGAAAGTTTGAGGGCATCCAAGCCAAAAACCTTCTGCTTTTAGACACCATTTCGTTGCTGTTACGATTTTAAGCTTCGCACTTATTATCTGCTGCCATCAACACTCATCGACTTTAAAAAAATCTAAGCTTCTAAGAGCAAGAATTGTGACCCCAGATCCAACCTGGATCCAAGCATTTTGTGTATCCCATGTGTTAATCCCACCACACAGACAGGTTTCGTTATAGTACCATGACAGGAGGTGGGAGCAGGGGTGTCCAGAGTGTTGTGTTTATTCCTCCTTGGGACTCAGGAGAGCACAAAGGCAGCTAGAGGAAGCTCTGTGAGACGCCCGAGAGCCTTAAGGCCAGGAAATATGCAAATCCAGGTTTAAAAGCTATCATTCTGTATGCTTCTTCCCATTCTCAGAAGAGGTTCAGCTCAGGCTTAAGTTTTATGCCTGTAGCATGTGAAGTGTCTCTAAAAATATGAGAAAAAAAACATACTAGCGAATAGTGGACATTGTGCCAAAAGGTAGAGGAGACTCCATCAGAAAAAGGTTAGTGTGTTGCTGAAAAAAGGGTCAGAAAATTACCTTTCTGATCTGCTTATCCAGAAGAAAACACACCAAGAGGAACAAAGCAAAAATACACAGAGAATATTGATTTTAAACAAACTTCTTGTACTATCCAGGCTTATTTCAGCTCTTGTTTATACTTGATTTTGCCACAAAACACCCTCTGTTCTGGGTTCCCAAGAGGAGGGGTCCATCTAGAAGAGGCAGTTGTACTTTGCTTTAGGAACTGAAAGACATAAGAGGTCTCTCAGACAGCTGTGGACACCTTGATTTGAGGGTACATTCCCTGGGCATCTCTGATCTCCTGCTGAGCCCCAAAGGCCATGAGAAGCTGCTTTCCCTCATCAGAGCCTTTGGGGATGGGGAGGGAAGAGAGATCTTTATTGACATTGTTCTCTTGAAACAAAGCGGAGTGCATTTCAAACAAATACTTTTTTATATTGCCGAACTCCCCCAACTGCCTTCAGAACTTGCACAATACAGGCATCTCTGATTTGGCAGAGATGATTTTTTTAAGAATTGACTTCACAAATTGGTTTTGTTTTGCTCTTGCTATGGGGTGAGCAGTATGAATGCCACGATGAAACAAAAGAAAACATGCCTTCAGCCAAATTCTCCTCTCGCAGCCCTGCAAACCCACTCAAGCTCAGCAGCAGCAGCAGAACTGAGAAAAAATGTTTTAACTCCACAGATCCCTATATATCTGTACTGTTGGCAGGATTAGGGAGGCAGAAAGTGGTTCACTGATATAAGCATAGAGCGGCCAAGCACCAGACTGAGTGTTGCTACACTTCTAGAAGTTACATGTTATGATGCAAACAAAACCTGAGTTAGTAGGTTCCTCAGCAATTTACCACCATGTCACGCAACCACAGGCAGAGCCGGTCTGCGGGTCTGTTTTGTAAACAAGGTGAAAGAAAACATCATGAGATCCATTACTCAAGATAACCTGCAATCTAAGTAAATATGTCACAAGGAGTGTATTGTAATATCACCCCTAAGGTGCAGAGGATAGGCCTACGTCTCAGCCTTCCCTCTTGATTTCCTTGGGTGAGCTGGAACCTGAATAAATGATCTGCTTATCTGTGGATGCAGAAAACATATCGAGTGTCACGTTTTTACTCATAAAGTAACTGAAAGGGAGGCTAGAGGCACTGCATCTTCCACTTACTCATCCTTGTTATAACGAGATGAAAAATGGCTTGGGCTAGACTCCTCAGCATCCAAAAAAAGCATTATGTGTGGTCCTTAATCTTCCCATTCCATGTTGAGTGATTTTCTCCGCTACCTAACTTTGTACAATGAGGCTCTGAGGACTTAGAACAGTTGTTCTTCCTATACCAACCCTGTATAAACTTGATTTTTGTTGCTTTGAAAATTCAAGTACAGGAGTGAGAATTAGGGGCAAAGTTCAGTGATTGTCTGAATGTCATTGACGTGTCAGTGAAGATACTGTGTGCACACAGTGGAGTAAACCCCATATGGTGATGACAAACTGACTCTGACCGCAGGGGAAACCCACATGAGAACAGCTGGAGCCAGGCCTTAGGCTACAGGTTGAGAAATAAGTACAGAAGTTCTTTCTTTTGCCACTCATCTTAATTATGTGTTTGGAGGTCAAAGAAGCATCTTACTGGGCAAAGAAACTACGCCCTGTTAAAGCATCTTTAATAAAGCAGCAGCTGACAGTCTTGCTGAATTTATCTTCTGTATTTGTTTTGCTTCTTGTCCCGTGTGCTGTGATGGAAACCACCAATGTATTTCATTAGTGCTTGTAGAAAAACAATGATTCACCCTTAGTTGCTTTGACTTCTTGCTGCACTAGGGATAGAGAGGCATCTGAGTATAAGCGTGTTTTTTGTGTACAAGAGGGAAGGGAGAAATCTGACCCAAAAGTGAGAGCTACAGAAGAAGAGAATAATTAGGGAGATGTAGTTTTATATGTTTAGCGATAAATAACTGGCCAATTTCTTTACGTTTTGTCATTGTATGGTGTCCCCTCTGGTATCTGGACACAGCAGACATAAGAATAATCTGTAATGCGTAAGGACAGACAGCCTTGATACATTGCTCAACTGCTAAACTAAAACTAAAAAGGAAAGACATGAGAGGTGTAAAAAAAACCACGACAGTTTTTACCTTCCTAAATCTTCTTTTCAAAGTCAGTGAACGTAAACTTTATCCTTGGGCCTGCGAGTTAACCCCAGCTCTGGTGGACTGTGTGGACCAGACAGTGTGACTTGCAATTTGTGCAACGATCATCCATTTTTTTCCATCAAGTGTTTGCATTTGGCTATTAGTGTGTTGCTATGGGAAAGTAGCTCCCTCTAGTGACAAGAAACATTCATCATTTCCATCTATCCGATGCAAATGCAGTTGAATAACAAAAAGTTTGGAAGTTGTGATGTTGGTTCCACAAATGTACATATAGTTCATTCAAAGATACGTTGACTTATGTAGGTTGCTTTCATGAGCTTGCTTAAATGACTTGCTGAACTGGAACCCAAGAGTTCACACTCTTCATTGTTAATTAGTAGAGTACTACAGTGCTTATGGAATTTTAAAAATAACTTCAAATGGAATTTTAATTGTATTAACATTCGGACAAAAATCTTCAATGCTTTTTGTACTTCCTATTTTCTTGTGTTTTTATGAACTCACCTCCCTAGTTTTACTCCCTCATACTGCAGAAGTAACCAGTAAAGTTTTGCTCACTTGCTCACTCAGAGTGTTGCTGAGGTTAAAATTGCCTGTAATTACCATTTCTCCTTTTCCACAGAACACAGAGCCTAATCTGTACTCTTAGGAGAACTGTAAAACCTTTGAGAACTTCATGCTGAAAGGTACTGGGCATTCTGCTTGGTTCCAGCAAAGCAGCTAGATGCTGCTTGATTCTGTCATGTGCATGACTTTAAGCACATAAAGAATCTGGATGTGATGAATAATAATAATCATGGACAGAGTGGGGATCTTTTTTCCAGGATCATTTTCCCCTTATGCAGAAAATCCTAGCTATTCTTAAAATGCCCCTTAGTGTTGACATTTAGGGGCATTTATTTAAACTACTCTGAGGCTTCAAAAATAATTTGCACAGTAAGTTTCACCCTTGAACATTTTAAGCTCAAGTCAATACTACTTGTAAGGAATATGTAAGTTTATGCATGAAACTTTTCAGTTTTATTGTAGCTTTTTTTTTCTATTTGCTTGTGGTTTTCTGCTGTAAGTCATAGTATGGACTTGGGTTTTTTGTATAAATTATATTCACTCTACATCAAATTTTAAATGGCTTCTCTTTCACATGCATAGATATAAATGATGGTATGATTTTTTGAGAAATTCTTGTGTACTCTTTCTCTGTGATGAAGATGATACTTTTAATCTTGGTTTTATCACTAACATAACAAGAATTATGGCTGCTGATGGTACCTGAGGAAAAATATTCTGCTGTCAAGCCCTATCTCTCTGTCCTGTCATGAATACTGGTGGCATTATATCTGAAAAAAAAAGGCTGTCTGAAACACATGGGAACTGATCAGTTCTTATCCTAGTTTCTTCCAATTCAAAGCAATTTTTTCTTACTGTGTATATTTATTATCAGTCCTTTAAAATATCATTAGTCTTTGCTGTGATTGCTGCTCTACTTTTGTGGCCTGCCAGTTGATTATTCACTGTTAAACAGCATGAAAATCTGCAGGAAAAACATGATCAAACACCTGCTTTGGAAAATACACAGAGGAAATACTTAAATTGAGCGGACACTGAGAAAGAAGGCATTTTACCTCATACTGTGTCAAAATGTCATTTTTATTTCATTATACGAAGCCAAACATAAGACAAGAAGTATGTGCTAAATCACTCAAACCACTTGACATTAGCCATACTGATAACTAGTACTCATTCCAAAGGAAGCACTTAAGTAATTTCATTGAATTTAACAGGATGCAAATTAACAGTGATTGTAGTTTAGTCTGAAAATGAGTATACCTCATTCATTACAGTAATATGATTTGTTAAGCAATAAGAGGAAGAATCTAGTTGCTATGTCAATCTAATGAATGTGTTAGTTAATTAGTTACTGAATTAAGCATTCAGTATGAGAGGGCATGCCTGTGGTGCCACTGACATCACTGTCACCATTTCTCCAGCCAATTTCTACTAATACATCACATGTGCTACTTTTTACACTGCTGCTGAGAGAGGGGTTTTCTATATTTTCCCATCACCAACTTAACACAGTACAATGTGAAAGTCGCTTTTATCCATATCTCTCTATTTGTTTGTGTGGAAATAGCAATGTGTTCAGGCCAACCAGTTGATCTGAGTTCGATTGCTACTTGTGATTTTTCAAAGTTGTTCCTACCTTCCAGCCCTTTGAAGTAAAGCTTCTTTATTAAATATACAACTAGGCTTTGTGGCATTCACATGACTTCACAGACAGTTGTTCCATTTGTCTTGGCTGTATCACGTGAAAGGATTTTTTAACTGGAGACATTAAACTGTGTTCAGGATGTCAGATGACCATGGTCAACTGGAAGACTGCACTTGGAAATTTAACATGCCTTAATTAGGAACGACTATTGCCAGGGTTTGTTTTCCAAGGTAGTTACCAGCTTTGGACCTCACTCATGACTGGAGGATTTCATTTAAGAAAAAGCTGCCTCTAGCAAAGAAATGCACGTAACTCTCAGTTTTCCCTTACTTACTCAGCCAGATCTGTTCAGCCCAATTCTACCATTTAATCTTGAAAATTAATGTGAACTCCATTGTATTCAGTGGTGGCATAAGATCTTAGCTTGGGTATCTGTCACCCCTGCGAAGGGGTGACTAAGAGCAGAACTTGGCTTTTTTAGCACAGGACATGTGAGCAAGGTCTGTTTTGTTTTGTGAGTCATACCTATTTATTTTTCTATGTACATGCAGTCATCTAACATACTTCTGGTGCCAGGCTTTCTGCTGAAAGCAGCTAAATCAGAAGTCAGAGACATTTAGAGTGGAAGAGTTGTATCAGCAGTATAAATTTACAGGTAATTAAGAGAGCTGAAAAAAAAAGAAAAGCAAGTTGGAAAATGAGCCCATATTCTGTGACAGCAGACCGCAGTGCATAAAGAAAAGGACAAACATTGCAATAACCTGATGCTGACCAGCTACCAAACTAGGAAAGAAATAAAAAAAAATTGAAAAATGGCCTGTTGTTCATCTTCTCACACCTCAGCCACTATCCTGAATGTACACCATTCACCTGTATCCTGTCTCCCTGTGCTGGAAAAGAGATAGCTTGTAGACAAGTAATAGCTTGATAGCAAATCCAGAGTAGTTCAAGGTTACACTTCGTACAGGAAAATCCTTCAGTATTCCCAATAACAACCTGTGAAATGCTTCCTTCCTTCCTTAATTTTTGCCTCTTTTTTTTATTTCCTAAGTAAATTCAGTTAATTTAAGAAATAAGGATTTCCCTACTTTGAAAAATCTCATCGCCTCTTCCAAATTCTGTTATAATTAGTTCAAGACTATCTCAAACTGTTTCCTGAGAGGAAACCTTTCTTTGGCTTCAGGCATCTTGGCTTCACTTCCCTGAAATCTTTTAACAGAATTATATCTCTTGACAGGATACAGGTTTCTACTTGATTGCTTCGTGCATTAGTATTGCAAGATAGTGAGTCTAAAAGCCGTTCTCTGGCATTACTGCATGTACTGAGGAGATTTTTACAAAGATTGGGTTCCTTGTTTCCAATGGCTGAACTTTGGCTACAAAAGTTGTTTTGATGTTCTTACTCTGCTTTTAGGGACATTATCCTATATTTGAGGAGATAAAAATAGAACAAAACTGCCCAGTATTGTCAAGAAAAACTAAACTCGATGTATCATGACTGAACAAAGCAGACTTAAAATATGCTTATATCTCACTAACCCTCACATGATCTCCAGCTTTTTGGCAGAGAGGTAACTGTATGCAATGAAAATTAATGTTTCTTTAATTGCTCTGTTTGAACCTTTACTTAGAAATATACTGGGCTTTCTTTTCAGAATACGAGATCAACATTGCTGTCCGAAGTCAGAGAAATTTTACACAAGTGAAAATGAGAAGTAACCCACTCTCCGTGTTGTCTGTCTCTCTGTTTTCCTGGGTAGCAGTGCCTACGTGACAGCTCTACCATTTGTTGTCTTTGTTCTGAGTGGCACTGGAACACGCCATTCGCTGTCCTTGCCATCGCAAGCCTTGTTTTTCCTCTGAAGCCAATGCTGCCTGTTACAACAGTAAGAATGGTGTACCCTCAGTTTGAGACTGCTGCTAGAGCTGCTGTGACTGTTCTGCACCTTGTTTTTGTGTTCGTGAACACTGGGGGACACTGCTTGCTTGCCTCTTTCTAGCTGCACTATCGAACACACAAGGGATATTTCTCTTAAACTCAAGGACCTGAATTAATGTTTTATTCCTCCAGATGGCCCACAACTTCTAAAATTTAATTCCAAGGAAACAGAATTCTGCACAGTATGATTTTAGTTTAGTCTTATTAGTAAAATTAATAGGTCAAATATAATAGTAAATAATGTTGCAGTGATGCTGTTGAAAAGCTAGCCCTTAGTTTCCTGTAGGAAATGTTGTTGGAATAACTGAATTTAGCAGCCATATGCCTAGACCAGATACAGGGATGTGAGAGTAAGCTGCATTTGTCACCTGTATGTATGCGGTTAACCAACTGTACCATACCTAGTGCAGAAGGCACAAGAGCTTTCTTGCATAATAGAGCAGGAGGCCTTGTATACTTTCAGTCATTTTTGTTTTCAAACCAGACCATGCAGCTGGAGGTAGCAGTTCTGTTTCTTTCAAAGGACCTTAAGATTCTATCTTGAAGTGTAGAGCAGCTGTGAAATGCAAAGGAGAGGAAAAGATAAGGCCTTGTGATAGTCTTGAATATGCTTTGGGGCATATATATATAAAAATATAAATATATAATATATATTTCATATATATTCAAATAGACTAACTATTTGAATATGTTAAGAGGATTTAAATTACTAACCAAATAACTGGAACCAGTTGTGTCCAAAACCTCCAAGCTTTTAGATGTAGGTTTTGCTCTTCTTTTCCCCTCAGCTCACTTAAACCATTCATGCCACTTCTAACTTTTTACTATAGTTGAATTGTGTATCTACAATACACAAACAGACAAAACAAAATCTGCAGGGAAGGAGATTACATATGTGTATATAAAACATAAGTCATGCAGCAGTTAGTGGCTTGATTTTATAAGAAAAAGAAAGGACACTCTGCTTACCCTTACATAGTCTACATAAAAGCAATGCATGACTGTCAGGAGCAACAGGGATTTCACCCTGCAAGAAGTGGATAGTGAATATACAGTGTCTCCCTTGTAAGACCTAACTAGAAGACAAAAGATACTCAAGGAACTGTGAGTTAAACTGAGAGATACCCCTAGGACTGCAGCTAGTACTGTTGTGTTACCAGGGCTGTAGACCCATAGGTCCATATGGTTACTGGAAGCCCAAGATTTGAGGGTTTAGGAAGGTTCCTTCGTTTCAGGTCCTACGCAATTTTTTGTTGGATCACTTCTGCCAGCATATCATTATTATTCAAACAGAAACTGAAAAATATGGGGTTGTATGTAAATAAGCAGCTGGATTCCTATGTTTTATTCAAGATAAAAGCTATTTATAGATCAACAGTGAGTCATTGCCCATGGCATTTGAGGGAAGCAAGGAAGTGGCTAATAGCATTGCTTTTATTGATACATGTTCTACTTGGTACTAAAAAGTGGAATGATTTCTCATTTGATCAGTAAACTGCGCATAATGTAAGTTGTGTTTCTTAGATGGACTGTGGATTCTATAACCACTTTTTTTGGAAGCTTCTTAAATTGTTATGCTTCATTCCAGAATGAAGAAACAGATGTAAAATCGCTTTGCTGGGTAAAGAACTGGCTGTACAGCTGAGCCCAGAGAGTTGCGATGAATGGAGTTAAATCCAGTTGGCGGTCAGTCACTAGCGGTGTTCCCCAGGGCTCAGTTTTGGGGATGGTCTTGTTTAACGATGGATGAGGGCTCCCTCAGTAAGTTTGCAGATGACACCAAGTGGGCAGGAGTGTTGATCTACTCGAGGGCAGGAAGGCTCTGCAAAGGGGTCTGGACAGGCTGGATCAATGGGCCAAAGTCAACTGTATGAGGTTTAACAAGGCCAAGTGCCGGGTCCTGCACTTTGGCCACAACAACCCCATGGAACGCTACAGGCTTGGGGAAGAGTGGCTGGAGAGCTGCCCTGTGGAAAAGGACCTGGGAGTGCTGGTTGACAGCCGGCTGAACATGAGCTGGCAGTGTGCCCAGGTGGCCAAGGCGGCCAACAGCGTCCTGGCCTGTATTAGAAATAGTGTGGCCAGCAGGAGAAGGGAAGTGATTGTGCCCCTGTACTCGGCACTGGTGAGGCCGCATCTCAAATCCTGTGTTCAGTGTCGGGCCCCTCATGACAACAAGGACATTGAGGTGCTGGAGCATGTTCAGAGAAGGGCAACGAAGCTGGTGAGGGGTCTGGAGCACAAGTCTCATGAAGAGTGGCTGAGGTTGTTAAGCCTGGAGAAGAGGAGGCTGAGGGGAGCCCTCATCGCTCTCTACAACTACCTGAAAGGGGGTTGTGGTGAGGTGGGGATTGGTGTCTTCTCCCAAGTAACCAGCGATAGGACAAGAGGAAATGGCCTCAAGTTGCGCCAGGGGAGGTTTAGATTGGATATTAGGAACAATTTCTTTGCTGAGAGAGTGGTCAGGCATTGGAACAGGCTGCCCAGGGAGGTGGTGGAGTCACCATCTCTGGAAGCATTCAAAAAACATGTAGACGTGGCACTTCGGGATGTGGTGTAGTGGGCATGGTGGGGTTGGGTTGATGGTTGGACTTGATGGTCTTAGAGGTCTTTTCCAACCTTCCTGTAAGGAAGGAACTTTCCTATTAGTAGATGGAGGCTGCTGAGCTTCGTTTCAGTTGCAGAAGAGCTGAAGAACATGCTTCTCAAAAAGAAAGTGCTATGATTCTTTGAAGACTAACCTCTCATAACAGTTCTAAGCACCAGCTGCTGAACACTGCAGTAAAAACCCTTCTGGGAGGTACATTTCTGATGGAAGACATAATATTCTAAGTGCTCCCTACACTGAAAGCAGTGAAGATGACTTACAGCATGTAGAACAAAGCGTATCTCAGGGCTGCATGCAGATGCAATGCAGGACGTGAAGGGGTCTCCGCAGTTCAGCCTCTCGCTCTCTGATGATCTGGAACATACATCACATTCAGCAGCTGTTAGATGTTGCCAGTCTGGTCTGCTCTGCAGTTCCCTCTCCTCTCATACATCAGGTTATTTGCAAAAAACATCCAGGCAGACTCCCTTTGGCAGAAAGGTGACAGTATAAGTAGCTTTCTTACAGTAGACCCACAAAGCACCTCTAGTAATTTTTTTTCCTAGTAATGCGAAGTGCTATTCTTTTGTGTTTTTTTGTTTCCCAAAGACAACTTGACATAAACTGCAAATTAAGGGATTTAATTAAAATAAATGTTTATTAGTGTAAATAATGGTTAGTGTCAACCAGTGACCAGCACTATGCAAAGCCAGGTACTGCAAAATCCCAGACACCCCTTTCTAGTTGTGCTTTTCTGAATAGAATTACGGTGTTAGTAAATGGGAGTATTTGTACTCAGGAGCAGACCAAAACAATAAAGGAGTTTAGGAGGTCTCATACCTGCTTTTCTCTTAGAAACAGAAAGTGTATGTGTGTTGAGTTCCTTTTAGGAGACATGCTTTACTAAGCATTATGATAATTTTGCTTTTGCAAATATTTGTATTGTAAGTGGGTGGAAGCTCTGGAATTCAGGAGTATCTTAGTGGCCTATTACTTACAAAACAGATAAGAAAAAATGAGACAGTATGGGAAAATCAATGTGGACAAAGTTAAGTAGGAGTAAAAATGTCCCCCCATATTACGCTTACACTAATAGGATGAGAGGAAATGGCCTCAAGTTGCGCCAGGGGAGAGGCAAGGTCAGACATCGGAACAGGCTGCCCATGGAGGTGGTGGAGTCACCATCCCTGGAGGTGTTCAAAAAACATGTAGATGTGGCACTTTGGGACATGGTTTAGTGGGCATGGTGCTGTTGGGTTGACAGTTGGACTTGATGGTCTTTGAGGTCTTTTCCAACCTTAATGATTCTATGATTCCATGAATATAAGCCCTACTTAGTGTTTTTGTGGTGATTTAGGGTGAGACTATACGATTTGCCCCCATACAGCTTGTGAACAGACGAGGAAAGGTAAAAATATCCATGATAATTACTTCAGTGTTTCCCATCTGCTATATAAGGATAGTAAGTTTATTCTTGGGTTTGGAGGATGCCTTTTTATAAAGGCAGGATGTTTTTTTTTAGGAATGCAGTGAATAAGTGAAGGCTCTTTCTTTCAATTTTCCTTAGTATGTTGGTGAAAATTTAATTTTTCTTATTAACCTTTTTTTAGGTAGTGAGATGAAAGGGTAGAGGCTGTAAGGATGGGAAGCATGACTGTGCAGCCGTTTCCTCACAGTGTGCAGACCTTAAGACAGCTGCTATCAGGAGAACAGTGTGAATTTCTCTTTGATGTCAGTCTTTTACACATGTACATCATGCTGACGCATATGCCTTTCATTAGATAGACAAGATGGATAATTACTCTTCTGGCAGGCAAAGAGTTTTCTTCAAGCTCAGAGGTTGAAGAAAAGTGTCGGTTCATTTTCACTATAGATGTTCATTCTGTTGTTCTAACTGTAACTTGTTTTGCAACTTCCAGGTACTTTGGGAAAACTTCTGGCATTTTTTCTGACTTTGAAAAGACACTAGCTTTTATTCTTTCAGATTTTGATATAATTGGTTCTGAAATTTGTCTTAGTTCTTTTGTTTCTTTTTTGCTACTTGTCTTGTTTCTCTTAAATATCTTAGTAACATTTATATAGACCAGTATTTATTGTCTACTTGTGACTGTGTTAGTGCACTTGTATTAAAGAGCTGACATGCACCATTGTAAGTTGCTGCTCTGGCCATACAAGTAAGCCGAATTTTTCACCAATATTGCAGTAAAACTTGCCTTTTTTCTTATTGACAGACTTGGTTTTGTGTTAGGGTGATACAAGCTTATTATGGATAAAATAAACACTTTTTTTTTTTTTTAAGCCACAGAGCTTCTGAAATGACAATAGGTAAATCTGTTTTGGCTACTTTGAAAATTCTATTTCTTCCCATAGTAGGCAGGGAAAGAAGGAGGGCATGGGATCATTTTACCCCAAAACTCCTGGGTGGGAAATAGTTGCAGTAATCAGACAGTATAAAGGATTACATCCCAACACATTTTTTTCTGACCTTCACATTATTTCCTGTTTTCTTTACAAAACAATGACAAATAATTACTCTCAGGGAAAGTTTCTGGTTTTAGAGTTAATTTGCTGTCTGTGAAATAATGAAAATTCAATTGAATCAACCTTTTTTGATACATCTGTATAGAACCAAAATTTTGCATGCTTTCTTGATGACACATTTTCATTGCACGTAAAGTGGGAGAACTTCCCTGTGTGTTTGGACAGAACCTCTGTTCATGTAGGTTGTATGTAAATGTATTTCTGAAACTGCCTCATCTTTCCTGGCACCCCATTCATTCTAACTGCCTGTTGAATCTTACTCTTACTTTAGGCTGTCTTTCTCTGTCTGTACAGCACTTACTTAATACAGATTAAAATAATAACCTTCCCTATTATTATTATTATTATTCTCTTCTAGAAGGATAATTACTGACTCAGATCTTTTCAAGAATAGTTTTAAAAGGAAAGCCACTTTGACCTGCTTAAAACTGTGGAGTAATTCTGTTCAAACGATGTAAGACCATTAAAAATTATATAAATACACAGTTACCATGGGACTGATTGCATGTCACCTGTACCTCACCTCTCCCTATGAGACAATTCTCTTAATTTCTTGCCTGTTCTTTCCAGAACTTTCCAGAACAGCAGAGGCAGTAATGATGATCTTTACAGCTGTTGTTGCCAGGGAGGGACAGCTTTCCAAGGGCTGTGTGTGCCAGTGTGTGCCACTTGCTAGTATGAGCTTTGGGGTGTTCAGTATGTTCACAGCTATTGATCAAAAAAAAGAAGAGAACCATTCTGGAAATCATACAAGAAGAGTTTCAAATGTGCCTGTAATTTTTTAGGATTTAGTTTGTGTATGTGAAAAACACAAATGAACTGGAACAGTATCTCCTCTGATGTCTTTTTCCCAGCAGATACTTTGCTGCACAGTAAACTCCTATCAAAAATATTGAAGAATTGTATTATTGTCAGACTTTCTTATATGGTGGCACAGAGTGAGCCCTAATTATCTCTTGCTTCTCCTGTAGTAAGAGATACACCATCTTACCGATATCTTTGACCTGCTAGTATACTTTTTCTCTATTTAGGTATCACATCACTTGTACCAGTACTATGTGTGAATGGCCTATATTTTTGAAGGCTTTATTGCAGTGTTTAAATCCCTCACCTCTCACACAGCGCCACAGCCTGTCTCATTCTTTCTTCACCAACTTCACTGAAAGGAATATGAAAATCTGTCAGCAGCTCTCAAATATATAAAAGCTGCTAGGTCGTCTTACTGCCAAGTAACGCTTGGCTTAGCGTTAGACCTGAAAGGTGCTGAGGAGCGTCTGCGAAGTGCTAAGCGTTCGGGGGCAGGCAGGGAGCAGAATATCTGGAGAGTACTCTCCAAAGGAGTTCTTAATGCTTTCCTGTTGTCTGTTGTTTTGTAGGGATGGTATGCGAATAGCTATTTCCCAGGGGTATTGCTACAGTTACTAATAGCTAGTGATAAAGTATTTTCTATCAATGAGTGTTGAAGTCCAAACTGCAGCCCAGCACTTTCACTGACTGACTGTTTTAGTGCAGCACAGAGCACAACTTTATTTTGGCCTGTTTGACTTTGAATTGCTACCTAAATACAAGTATTAAATAATAAAAGTGGAATACCTGTTAAAACACCATGTATGATTTTGGTACCAGGAATGTGTTTGATGACTCAGAATAAATTCAGTGAAATTGGAGTGACAAAATAATGTGTGCATGGGCACTGTGCCGTGCCTTGCTCAGGCTTGAGTAGTGCACGGCTTCTCGGCACTCAGATCAAAAGGGAGTAACGGGTAAAAGAATGCCAATTAATTTGGGTTGGGAAAGGCCCTTCATCACCCTATCAGATGGTATCAGCATCTATCAGGACTGCTTCACTCTTCTTGAATACGTTTACCATGAATTTTTACATCACAAAATAAGCTGTGATTCTTAGAGTTGTAATTATGTTGAGTAATCTGTGGGCAGCATAAACTCCAGTGGCAAGAGTTGGGCTACTGTCATCCATTAATTTTGTACTTTGTTAGAATGTTCTGCCAAGGAAGGAACCAGACGTTTTACGTAGATGGCTGAATGCTGAATTTGTAACTCCATTGCGCTGCAGATAGGCCAGATTATGGTTGTATTTTGCCGTGGTGTAATTCTGAAATGACTCCAACAGGATCTCTGTAGTTATTCTGGGTATGTGCTTAAGGTAGAATCTAACCCTGTACTTCTGCTTGATTCTGAGAAGCCTTCTTGGAGGCTGTAGAAGTTACTGAGCCATTGCTGAATATTTAATTTATCCTGAATTCTTTTGAGGTCTTCAATCTGACTAAAGATCCCAGAATTAGTCCCACCTTGCGGAGCTGCAACACTGTGCATGAACTGTGCTCTCTCTGTGTTATTTTATTAAAGAATTGTTTTTTGTGAAGAACAAAGGTAATAGGTGAAACAAAGCAGATACCTGTGTGTGTTGTGCGATATTATATCCTTCTTGTGTCCTGCAGCTTTCTTAGATTGTAGGTTTGGAAATAATACTGGTACACCTTAAAAACTATTTTAGACACCATTCTGTGTTTCCATCTCTTCCTCTTTCATACAGATAACTTACTTGCTAAAACACAGCTTTGTGTGCAATGAAGAGCACAAAATCTTTTTGGCAGGCATATAAGCAAACGTTCAAATGCCTGCACCCAACCACACATACACACTGGCACAGATCCTTTGCTGATTTTAATCACTGCAGTTCTGCTGACTCCTGTGGATGTCTGCAGAATGGTCAAATGGTTTCTTACTTTAAATAATCCTAGCACACTTTCTTTTAAGTAAAAATCTGTCACTTGGTATGCTTTTCCTATTCTGATACAAGAGCTAAGTAGCATTATTCTAGTGTTTGTTGTATTCTTAGTCCAGCACTTCTGTAACATACGAATTTCCTTAGATTTTTTTTATGCTGAATGGAAGCATAGTTCTTCCTTTTGACTGAAAATCTGTATGTTTCTGTGTTAGAGCTCCTCCTGAGCTTCTGTTAAAAAGCTACTCAGCAGTTTTTAAGCTGACTGAAAAAATTATATGGAAGATATTCATAAAAAGTGGAGAATAGTTGTTTAGAAAGCCTGTTTCTAAAGTCCGCTGTAAATGATAGAAAAGATTTGTGTTCGTTTTAAGAAGTTTTACATTGTAAGGTTTCAACTGGCTTTTCTTGTAAGGGGAAATTGCTTATAATTTTCATGCATAGGAGCAGGGTGAGTTCAAGGAAAAGGTGTTACAAAAAGAGAAGTTACACTTTATCTTAGAATTTCTGTTGCTAACATTTCCTGCTGTACATCTCCTTTTTCTGCTCTTCCGTGTGTAAGATGAACTTACAACATGGGGGATTCTGCATTTGAGAGAAGGTGGGAAATTCCGGATGAAAGTCAACAGCCAGAGGGACTATTATCTTCAGTGGAGTTACCACAAGAGCCATGGTGGAACTGGGCAAAACATTTCACTTTGCCTGTAAAAGTGACTGATATTGGCCATCTTTGAACACATTCCCCCCAAAACAGTGATGAAGTGTGATTTACTGGGATGATCTTTGCATCTGTAGCCTTAGTCTGACACAGATCTAGGGGACTTGTGGCCTGGTCTAAGGATGCATGGGGGGCCACCTTCTGTCATTGCCCCTGGCTGAGCTATTTTCACTGAAAATGTCATCATAATTGACTGGCATTTTCCTACTGGACTCAGTCCTATTGCTGATGTCAGTGAACAAAACAACTCAAAGCACTACCCTATCTTTCCTTATTTTACTCTACACTGTGAGAAGATTTGGGGATTAACTTCTCTTGACGTGAATTTTTTTGACCCCACCACTATCACTTCTAGGTGACTCCTTTTTCCAGACATCTTTTGCCTAGGAGGGCCAGTGGGACTGCACACGTAACTGGGCTTACAAAATGCTGATCACATAGGAATTCCCAGACATTGCCTATTCTTTTTCTCCTGTAAGTTATTGCTGGAGAAACAGAAATGCTGAATTAAGCCAGGAATGTTTCAGGATTGGATTTACTTTCTCATCTTATATTTAATCATGATATATGTCCCCAAATAATGAACCTATTTTGCTTTTCGCTTCAGCTGTTTTAATCTTTAAATTGAAAGTTCATGGCGTCATTTTTCACGGTTAGGTTCCATCCAGCCTAGGCTGTATGAGAAAGGTCACAAGCAAGCTTGTTTTAGTAGACAGGTAAATAACTTCAAAAATGCTGTCTGGTTGGAAATTGATTTGTAAGACTTCTTTTCATGCTGGCACTGAATCTGGGTCAGTGCTTTTCAAATAATACTCCATTTGACTCAAAAATATTTTCCAAATTGCATACCTTTTTCATTAAACAATGAATTTCTAAAAAAGGTTTCTCTCATGAAAAAGAGGGCCATGCCTGTCTTTATAAACCAATTATTTTTACAGGTTGCTTGTAAAATGAACATAAACCAGTTCAAGTTATCAATATTTCCCTTGCTTTCCCCCCAAAAAACCCACACAGAAAATGTTCTGCCCCTTGTACATCAGAATTGAAAGTCTAATGTTAGTTCTTCCAGTCATCCATTAATCATTTATTCCTGATCATCTGATGAACTCACATGGGAGGCATCTTGAACCCAAAGATGTTCTTAATGTCTCTGCTAGAATAGTTCTTTTATGACTTCAGATGCTGTGGACTTTCATTGTGTTAATCCATCTCCTCCGACATCACACATTAACGTAGTGTCTCGGGGGGAGGAAGTAGATGTTACGGTGACAGCAATCTGTCAAGAAGGGTTGTTTGTCTGTCTTGATGACTATATTAGCTGTCGTCAATGTTCTGCTGTTTGCACACTGTTCACACAGTAGGAAGTTTCTAATGTGCTTTTGCTTATGAGAATAAACATGGCTATAATTTGGAAATCAGAACAGTGGAATACCTGTTAGGTTCATAGTTGTAAGGCCATCCATTATAGCTGAATATTTATTCGTTTTTGTTTTGCAAGGCTCAGTGCTACGTATGCAAATACATGCAACACCAGAACACATTTAATGTCAGTTTTTAATGAATAAATATAATTAGCCAGAATTGCCCAGTGAATAGGATTATATTTTTAATAAACTTATAAAATTATATCTGCTATTGTCCTGCTGGATCTGCTATTTGTACAAGTGTATCTGCTTTACCTACTGCCTGCTAGCAGATATGTATTCTCTCTTAGCTGTTAAGTTCCATAAGGCAGATGAGTTAATAAGATTTTCCGTGATTTGTTTTTTGTCGTAATGAAATTCATGTTTTTATAAAAGAAATCATTACATTTAGTAGTGAAACGTGAATAAAAACAACACTAAAAAAACCCAATAAAAACAACAACTGAAATCAGCATGAAAGTGAACACTGAATATTGGGGTAGTGAAGTAGTAGGCTTTCAAAATAATCTGATTTGTGATCAGAAAGAAAAGTCAGTTTTTCCAAATGAAAAACATTTTTTTTTCCATCACAGAGTTTTTTTTAGGACATCGGAAAGCTGACTGAGGACTTGGTATTCTGCCAGGTGAGAGACGTGGAACTGCCTTGAAGCCCCTTAGATGAATAAAAGATGCAAGATCAGGCTGACTGATGGCTTTAGCATACAAAGCCCAGTCCTGCTTTTCCACTGCTCATGTGCAGAGGATGATACATTTTCTTAGAGCCTTCTTCCTAGGGTTCTGGTGGAATTAAGAGAGCAGTGCCATCTCGTCCTTGCAGTTCATGGGTAATTGTGTACACGCAGCTTCCACAGGTGACAGGGCATGCCTCGAGGAGCTCAGCAGGGGCGCAGTGCTCTGCTCTTACCGGCACCTTGTCGCATTTCTAACAAACATATCTAGCCTTGTCTCAAAATCTGCAAACCTTTTTTGATTCCTATATTCTCTCATAGTGAATGGAAGACTGTTGTAGAGCTTCCAAGAACCAGAGGCTGTCCGATTGCTGCAACAGTTACAAACCTTCTAACTTCTGACGCAAATTTATACACAGTTTAATTCACTCATTAGTCTGTGCGCTTCCACCTTTTTAATCTTGTTTAGAAGTATTCAGCACCGTGTTCCTCTAATGTAATTTTAGCAATCCTACCTGCTTTCAGCCTTAATCTTGGTAGGTTTAGCAAGCCAAGCTTCTCTAGTCGTCATTCTTAAAGTAGGCTTTCCATGCACCTGACCATCCTAGTTGTCCTTGAATGTGGGTGACCAGAGCGCTACAAGGAGACATTTGTTGTATTGCAGCAGCAAAACCTCTTTTCCTATCAGTCCTCTAAGTTACTTTGATTTAACCCGACTCCGGTAATCATTTCATTTCCTGACAGTATATCCCGTGGTTAACATGGAGGGTAACCCTGTCACCTCTCGCCTGCCTTCGTCTCCTCGGAAGAATTCGCATCCGTCTGGGCCTTTGCTGAACTGCCACTGTAGTTCATGCTGTTTCTATTACCCCTGTAGTACTCATTTCAGAAATTACCACAAATGTAGTTTTTATTTGTTCAGTTCTTAGCATTTTCCTTGTCATTGCTGATGCTCTGTGGATATTGAGTAGCTGGATATGTTTTTGCATTCCCTGACAGAGGAATTCAGTCATCTTTTCTGCCCATTCTTAGAGCTGAATCTTAGATTTGTTATTTGGTCAGAATCCTTGTTAGTCTCAGAGTGACATTTGTTCAGGATCGAGTCTTTAGAGCAAGGTGTTGCTAAATTTCTCCTATGAGGTGTCTCCATCAGTGTCTGAAGTACATGCTGAACAGCAGTGCCCCAGTCAGCAAGTGGGACAGTTCCCCAAGAAAAGTCAGCACATACAAGTTTTTGAAATATTGAAGCCCAAATCTGTTTTGTTTTGGAAACTCAATCAATGACAGCTGGGACAGACCCTCCTTTCATGGGAGTTTTTGTCTAAAGATGATCTCTACTCATCTGACAGAATATGTTTTATTTATGAAGTATTAATTAGGCTCTCTTCCTAATGAGATTCAAATATACTGACAAATAAGGGATGTTAATGTGAATATTCAGTGTCACAGTGCAAGAATTACAAAATCAGTAATAACTCTATTCTTCTACATCTCGGAGCCTGATTAAAAGGATACCTTGCTGCTCATTCTAGACAATAAACTGTTGTTCATTTATTTTTAATACCAAATTATTAATACATTTTAATAAAGTTAAAGCAATTTTTAAAATAGTTTCTCTGCAATTCCCAACATATTGAAAGGATGATATTTTCCTGAACAATTCAAGTCATTTGCAAGATCCTACGATACCCTTGCAAATTACAGAAAACCCTATATAAATCACAGTTAAAGTACCATCACTTTTTAAGAACTAGTAGCATTATGGTAACGCCTCAATTAAAAATCCAGAATACCAAAGCAAGTAGAATTGAATTGTTTCTAATAAATGCTATAAAAGTAGGCTTTCCTAATTACCATTGACAAAAGAAACCTTGTTCTCAGTTGTCAAGTGATCAGGTGATGATTCCATGTGTATGCGGAGTAACAAAGTCACCTCGTTTGGTAAGGAATGATAGTTTTGTACCATTCTGCTTGCTGCTAGTTTTTAAATAAAATACTGATGGATATAGGTTTACTTATATTGTGCTGGAAACACTTTGGGGAATTTAACACGAGGTTAAAGGATTTGTGGTTTCTTTGTACTAAGCTGAGGAGCAGGATGGGGAAGAATTACCAGCTTCTGATGAGCAGCTGCATTCAGCTACGGGCTGTTGTCAGCTCACGTTTGGTTACTTGCATATGCAAAATTCTGTTCCTGGGTAAGTGCTTGCATGGTTGCAGTGCTTAAAGGTGTACTTTTGCTGACCTTCCCCCACAAATAGAAGTGTTAAATAGTTTTTGCTGCTTTTTTTCCTCCCGAGAGATTGATATCTAAATGTTTGCCTAATGTGGATGTTGTCGAGAGATCATGGCTGATGTCTGTAGTTGTGCGCACACCATGCTTTAGTAGAGATGAATTACATTTGCTGCTGTGATCTTACTCAATGACAGCATCTAACGTAGGTGATCTCACACAAAATTATCAGTGTGAACTGGATTATTGTTGTAGCTGAAACTTGTCCATACTTAAGTTTGAAAAACTCCCAACAGCACTAAAGACTATTACTGACAGACCATGATGAGGCTGCAGGTTTTCTTAGAGATGTTGTGCTCCGTTTTGGCTGGTGTCAGTTGATGGTGGTGTAGGGTGAGTTAGCTTTAATTCCTCATCCTCTCGAATCCTTAGGGACTTCACAGCATGCACTACAGAATAACTCAGAGGCAGCTGTGCAAATTCTGCTTGTCATCTGCTGTGTGGAGGAAGCTGGCTGCATGCCTTCCCTACTCTTGCCTATTACGATACTTCATGTGGCACTTTGCCAGCTGGATTTGCTATCTGAAGAGACCTTTTACGTAGACAGACCAGCCAAAATTTGCATGACTTTATGTGTATATACATGTGTATGCCCCCTTCCCTTTATCACATTTATAGACTTTTCAGGCCCATGTGCACTGCATGCATACCCAAGAATAAGCAGTTCAGTTGTGTTAGCTCTTTGGAAAAACTTAAGTCAAATTTTTTATAATTGCAATTTGCCAGTTCACTGAAATTTAAACATTTCATGGAACTGCATAAATTCTGGTGAAAGTTAACCGGGATGCAACAAGGTTTCACTGAAATTCTGTATTTCAGACACACTTCCATTGAAACTTATTTCCTGGCATATATCCCATCTGTTGGCATCCTGTCTGACCTGCTGAGGAAGAACCAAAATTTAGGAGATCTGGCAGCAGCATTTCCTCAGCTCTTGAGTCTTGCTGATGCTGGGCAGACCAGCAAGTTTCCCTGACTAGAGAACAGGCACCCTGTTTTGTGAGGAATTTCAAAATACTTTTGTCCTATCTGAATTAAACACACACACACAATTTGGAAATTTTACAGCCCTCCATGAAATCCTCTTCCAGTTATAATGCAGCTGTAATCAAAACCATTGCACACACAAGACCCTCCAGAGAGATTTGTCTTGCTGAGGGTTTGATGGTAGACTTTCATAGCCATTAACAGAGCCTTCACTGTTAGGGGTCTTAGACCTTAAAATAGGAATATCTGCTGGTTTGTTATCAGTTAAAATGGCTCAATGTTGGCGATGCTATACATGGCAATAGCTAAGGGTTTACAGTGACAGAAACCATTAAAAAATGTTCAGTTTGTTATTAAATGTAAAATTCAAGAGTGTCCTGAAAATAGCCCACAAAATCCCCCTTTTCTTCTGATGCATGATTAGCAGAGTAAGTGACCCTTAGACAGCTTAATGGCTATTGTTGTATTCCATTTTAAAAGTTATTTTTCAAGAAGTTTCAAATTATAAATAAATAATAAAAATTATGTCCTGTTTTTTTCATACTCTTTCTTTTTTTAACTTTCTGCATATATGGGATTGTCTTAGCTGGGATACCTCAGTATGCTCTGTGTTGTTAACCACAGCCAGAGGATTATATTTTTTTCATGGAAATTTCAAGAAGCAAGTAGCAAACAATGGATTGAATAATTCATTACTACCATGAACAGACATCTGTTCCTCTTAAAATGTTTTCTGGATATTTTTGCTGATCTTGAAAAACATTTAGAAATGACTGAACTTTATGTGCATACACAATTCTTACTAAACCAATGTCAAAACTCCTAACTTTCTTGTCTGTAGTCGTGGGGAGCTAGGCACGCTTCCCTAACACAGGTCGGTGTTGGCATTCAACAAACCAACCTACACATTTTATTGACTAAACCAGAGATGTGTTTCATCTGTACTCCCAAGCTGGCTTTGCTGTGATGGAAGGGCTTTGTATTTTATACTCTGGTGTGATAATCTAGGCATTTCATTAAAAATCTGCATGATAGGCATGCTAAGTGTCCTTTAGGCAACTTCATAGCTGTTGTTCTACTGCAGACTCACCAACATTTTTACGTTTTGCTTGTCAAATTGCCTCATTGTGTGGAGTATGCACCCATCAGCAGGACTGGGTTCTACGCTCTTTAACGATATGAAATAGGGAAGTACTGTCAGTGTAAGCTGTTTCGACATAGAAAGTTGTTGTTAAGTGAGTTCTTGGGAAGTACCTGATTTCCATGTTTTAAAAACAGAACATAAGGTAGGTAAATCCCAAAAGTGTAAGTGGTAATACTGCTGTGTTCCTCGTGTGTTGTACCTTGCCATGTCCTGCTGTTACTGTCTTCTGCAGGTGGAACTCCTCAGATAGACTGTAGCACACAGGAAGCGTCAAGATCTTAAGAGCCCTATTTTTGACTGATTTTGCCAATAAGAATATTTGGAGATTTAGCTGCCATAAGTGTTTTGTTTCTGTACATTTTCTTGTGAAAAGTCAGTAACTGTATAATAAAATGGTAGTTGTCAGTGATAAACTGTTTTTCATCCGTAGAGTTGTCTTGGGTACATGTCAGTGTGTTTTAAATAACAGCGTGATTTACTGTGGTAGGTATCTAAAATGCTTTTCGCAAAACCATTTTGGTTCTTACAGAGGAAGGCTCAAATTTGTATGTACTAAAGCCATTTAATTTCTTAATTTCTTAGTTTCTTCATTTCTTAGTTGGAGAGGTGATCAACACACAGAAGTTACGGCATTCAAATAGAGATGTAGCTTCTGAAAATTTGACAACATAAATTTGTAAAATGTATGCTGTAGGTCAGACATACCTGGTCTTAGCCTCTTACCATTTGCAGAATATAGAACTTTTATCTTTATTTCTTGCATTTTCAGGCACAAACAGTTGTTTAATGACTCGTAGATTTGTATACACTTTGCTTCAAAATTTATCTGCCTTTTCTGATGGTACTGTTATGTTCATTTGCTCATAATAATCCTTTCATTAGATCACTGATGTCTCCCATACCGACTCCAGTCTCTTGCCCTGTTACTGTCTGGTTTACCTTCCTCCGCATATTGCTTGACCAAACTATTCACCTGCTAGTGCCTCTGTTGCCGTTCTGAATGTGCTAACCGGTGTCCAGCAGCTCTGAAGGCTTGTCTCTCTTGTCTCTCATATTTTTCTCTTTCTTCCCCAATCCTATCCTCTCCTCTTCTTCCCTCCCTTCTCCTCTCCCTCCCTTCTCTCAAGGGTTACAACGTAGACAGAAACAAACTCTGCATGGCGGATGATTTGTGTAGTTAATGTCTTAATAAGACTTCTTTCTAGGGCCTTTTGATTCCAGAGAATTTCTTTTCTCCCTCATCCTCAAACCTGCCTCTCCATCCATTTCCTGCATCTATAAGAGCAATATAAAACTTACCTTTCTGCAGAGAGTAGCGTGGAAAACTACTATATAACACGTTTTTCTGCTTCTATAACATTGACGTAAAACTCAGTTTTCTGTAGGGAGTAGCATGGAAAACTACTGTGTCACCTTCAGAACATGCTATTATTTCCAAATGACTCACTTTTCCCCCTCGCTCTCTAATTCTTCTTTTCTGTGCCCTTCCTTTGTTTGTTACATTTTTCTAATGCTTCCCTTAATCCACACCTGTCCTAAATACTTCTGTGGTAATTTCAGTGGAATGGAGACATAGTAAATAATTTTTCTCAATGACTGTTAGTTCTCTCTTTTCTATAACAATCTGTATAGTGAAGATTTGTTAGATTTTATCCCCTGTGCAAGTGCCCAGACTCTTTTTCTGTAGAACCCATACATTATTGTTCCAGATCTCATCCATAAGGCCTACTTCACTCTAGGTACCTAATTAAGTGCCTAAATTAAGACTTGGGATCTCCTCATATTTTGAGTGGAGAGACAGGAACAGAATAGAAGACAAGTTATTTGAATAAATACATTCCGACCCCTGATGTTACATAGGATTAATTTTAGTCCTTTTTTTTGAGGAGTTTCATGGTTTAAAATCTTGTTGAAAAAAATGAAAACCATTTGCCATTTTCAGATGATAATTGTGCCTCTAATGTTTTCTAATAACTGATTATTTTAATCTGCAGCAGGGCTGTATTATGTCGTTTAGAACCAAGGCATTACTTATTCAGACGATTGCATTACTGCTTTCTTCTCCAAGCGGGATGCTGGCAGCTCTCTCAGCCCCTCTGGCTGCGTCAGATGCTCCAGTCCCTTAATCGTCTTTGTGGCCCTTGGCTGCACCCATTCCGGTAAGTCTGTATCTCTCTTGCACTGGAGAGGCCAGCACTGGACCCAGCACTCCAGACATGCCTCGCCAGTGCTGGAGTAGAGGGAAAGGATCATCTCCCTTGAGCTGCGGGCAACGCTTTTCATCATGCAGCCCAGGCTGCTGTTGGCCGCGTTAGCCATGAAGGGTGCTTTGCTGGCTCGTGGTCAGCTTGTGTTCCACCAGGACCCCAAGGTCCTTCTCTGCAGAGCTGCTTTCCAGCTGGTCAGCCCCAGGTGTGTACCCATGCCTGGGATTATTCCTTCCCAGAAGCAGGACTTTGCATTTTCACTTGTTAAACTTCATGAGGTTGCTATCTGCCCAGTCCTCCAGCCTGTCAAGGTCTTTCTGAGTGGTGGCACTACCAGCTGGTGTATCAAGTACTCACCCCAGTTTTGTATCACCTGTGAACTTGCTGAGGGTGCAGTCTGTCCCGGAGTCTAGGTCAGTAATGAAGAGGTTAAACAGTATTTGCCCCAGTATTGACCCCTGGAGTACACCACTAGTGACATGCCTCCAACTGGACTTTGTGCTGCTGACCACAACCCTCTTGGTCCGGCCATTCAGCCAGTTTTCAATCCACCTCGTGGGTCACATACCTAGCCGGTACTTTGTCAGGTTGCTTGTGAGGATGGTATGGGAAACAGTGTCAACACCTCACGGAAGTCAAGGTAAGCAACATCCATGGCTCTCCCCTTACCCTCCAAGCCAGTCACCTCATTGTAGAAAGCTATTAATCAGGTTGATCAGATGTGATTTCCCCTTTGAAAATCCATGGTGCCTGCTCCCAGCCACCTTCTTGTCCTTCATGTGGTTCAGAATGGTTTTTAGGAAGATTTTATCTATCACCTTCCAAGGGATTGAAGTGAGGGACTAGTATCAGTATCGCCTTCTCTGAAGATAAGGAAAATTTTGCTTGCTACACTGCAAGAAAAATCCTAATAGATACATTTCCTGTTTCTTGATTTCAGAGTGGTTGTTCTGTGTGTTTGTTTCATAAAAATAATTAGATATGAATGATCTAAAATATTTAAAAGCAGCAATTTGCAAGGAAGACTAATTGCTAAATGTTGAATTTTAACATTTTCTTTCCACATTTTCAAGTGGTTTGGAAAGATTAAAAATTCATAAAGTGAAACCAAAATGAGTGAAAATGTAGTATGATATATTGCTTTGAATAGCAGAGCTCTAAGAAACCTGTGTTATTAATACAGCTATTCTGTCTTCAGTCCATGAAATCCTAATGAAGCTTGAATGATGTGATTGAGTTCTATTAGTTACTTACAGAAGCAACATTTTGTTCAGATCAATAGGCTTAGACTATTCGCCAGTATGACAGGAACAAAAGCAATCGTGGCTCATATTCACTTTTATGTTCAAATTAACGAATGCCCGGGATGCTATTCCCAAAATCTTAGGTTTTTTTGAAAAGTCTAACAAATGTTTAGAACTTCAATGCATGCAACTACTGTTAGAATTGGATAGTGAGGTGGTATCGAAACAACCAGTTTATCTCTCAAAACTGGCTTAGATTACCGGAAATCTTGTTCTAATGTGTCTCATTTTCTATTTTTATACAGATAGACTTTATTTATTCAAAACTCTTTTCTTACAGAGATTTATTTGCAGAAAAAGCATGCCATAAAAAAGAAGTAGTTTATAGATCCATCTGTCATGCCAAAATTTGTTTTGGAACCTTTTAAAAAGAGGAAGTTCTTAAACCTGAGCTATGCAAGGGCTGTCCTGGGTAGTCTCCACACCTCTCTCTTCCTAAGAGCTTTTCTTTATATAAAAAAATGTTTAAAAAGGGAACTTCTGACACTTCCCTCATCTCACCTTTCATCCATGTCTTTTCTTTTCCTTTTTCAAGAAAAGAATAAAAGGAATCTTAGATACTGGTTTCTTGCGTACCCATATAATTCAAATCCCTTTCGCTAGCTGTGATTTTTAGGCTGCAGGAGGATTCTGTCCACTGCACTGTTTCACTGCTTAGTTCAGGATGGCCACCAGCCACACTAGAGTAGTACCCTCCCAATATAAGACTGGAAAACAACATTTTTCTTGCAGGCGTACTGCAATAGCTCATTTTTGTCTGTAAGTCTCTAGCAGTATTTTGATATTTTCCTTTTTTTTTTTTTTCTTTTTTCATTTCTAGATTTTCTAGTTATTTGCCCTCACAACATAAAACAGGCAGGCAGATAAAAAGGAATGTCAAATTCATTATTTCATTAAAAGTCAGGTTTTTGCCAGGCCTTCCCCACTACTCCTTAATAACTACTGAATTGGCCTAGTGTATTTTTAGAGAGAATTCAATAACTCACTATTCTTTTTTTGTTGTTTTTTATTGCATTAGGGATAAGATACAGACACTTTTTGTTTTATGGAATTATCTATTCTCTTCTGCAGCTTATAGTTTTATAGGTTCACACTACAGTTTCAGATGAAGCTTAGTAAGGAATAGCATACCTGAACAACCTACCTTTTTTCTTTTTTAAATGTGCATTTGGAAAAAGGAAAAGAAAATCCAGCTACTCTCTGATGCACAGAGCATATGGTCAATTTTTGTTTGGCACCTGGACAAACAACACAGATTCTGCTGAAATACAGTTTTTCAGATACACTTCTATAGGCATTTGCCACTAGACATTACTAAAAACATTTCCAATTTCTTCATGGAGTTTCTGTATACATTCAATATAGTATAATTTTCTGTTGGTGAACATAATGAGGGATTTTGCTTTGCTTTTTAAATCTGTGATAATTTTGAGCAAGATAGAATCAGATATTGGTTCCTGTAAAGTAGCTACAGCAATTATTTCTTGATTTTGTAGTATACTGGACTGGATTAAAAATGAATAAATGAAGTAGGATCCACATTGTAGTAGCATTATTTTAGAATCCCAATAAATGAAACATTTTTTTAATTCTCTTTCCCTGTTGGTCATCTGGTCAATGCATTTGGTTTGTCATAGCTGTTTTTGTAAAATTGATAAATTGTTTGGGTTTTCATTTTGCTTAGTTACTCTATCTGAGATTATGGATTGTCCATTGGATAAGGGAGTGTATCAAGTAACTGTTTATCAGGTACTCTGCCAAAAGTACAAGCAAGTATTAAGTACTCCAGACGGTTTTATTTTTCAGTGATGAGTTATGTGTTGCTGAATGTTGACACAAAAAGGTTAAATGCTGTGGCTCCATTCAAGCAGCGTGTATAGGTAATATGCAGAGGATAGCTGTGGAAGATAACAGAGTTACAGGTATGAAGTAAGACTTGGTATAAACGTGCAGCACAGATGGTCTTTCAGGACAAGATACCACTAAACAGTGTGTCTGCTAAAGACCACTGCCTCAGGTATTCTCTTGATGCTAAATTATTTTACTCTATTGTCTGCATCTTGATTACATATTCAAGAGCTGGGACGTTTCTGTTGTAGCCATGAATGTTGGAAATGCCACTTTTTTTCTTTTAGTAGAGAATTAGACTGGAGGACAGCCACCGTAAATTTTCTAGTGCCTGCAATCTGGGCTTCATCAGAGAGTTTCAACCACTGTGTCGTGCTCCTGTGAATGAACGCCCAAACGGGATGTGAGTGCAGACTCCACGGGATGAATGGGCTGGTCAAGGCGCATTTGGGCATGTGGTGGTTTTAACATGTTTACAGGATACCTGTATCTAGTTATAGATGTCCCTGCTCGTTGCAGGGTGTTGGGCTAGATAACTTTTAAAGGTCCCTTCCAACCCAAACTATTCTATGATTCTATGGTTCTATTCCTAACACTGGTACTCAAAAGGAACTTAAGGTTTCCGTTTCACTGAAGACGCCCTGTGTCTTGCCACACGTCGAGATAAAAGACATGGATGTTCACAATGGATTCAATAAATCCTATTGTGGTGGAGAACAATATTCCACAGATGACTGTAAAACTTAGAGACTAGAGGTAAATTATGCTAGACGTGCAAGGAGGAGCAAAATGCCTGAGGTCTCTGAGGAGGCTGTTGTAGATTAATAAAAGGGACATCCTTCTCTTTTTTGGAAGCCAGGTCTCATCCTGCTTGCAGTATAATTAGCTTCTTTTTTACTGTAAGAAAATGAGACATAAAGTAATTCTGTGCCTGATACAGCAGTCCTTGTTGAACTTGCTGTATATTTTATATTCAGGTACAGGCAATACACTCCAAGAAAAATAATTGGATCCTTAAAAATGTGAGTACGTAAAAAGTACAGAGTAAATGCATTTACTGTTGGCAGAAATTCTGGACAGCACAGTATTTGATCCAAGGGAATGAGAAGGCTATTACCATCCATTATCTTTTTGTGCTTAAAGGCAAATTTTTCTAAGTGCTTTTCCCCTGTATGAATGCTGATACTTTCAGTGTAAAGGTGGATTTGATGTGCCTTTACAGAGGTTGTACTGCATCACCTCATGTTCTTAAACGTAGGATGAGCTACTAATCACTCATGGAGAGTGACTTTCATCAGGCAAAGCAATTTCAAGATGAAAGGTTGTTAGGAGTAAACAAAGAGTTTAAAAGGAATGGAAAAGGGGATTAATTACAAGAAAGTACTAGACCTTGGAGTTCAGGAAGCTTAGGGATAAAAGATAATTGCAAAAGCCAAACTGAGTTGGATCTGGCAAAGGAAATTAAAAGAACTATGAGAGTCCGTAGTCATGTAAATGAGAAGAGGATAATGGAAGAAGTGAGGCCATGACGTCAATTGATACTGAAGATGATAAACTGAATGCTTTCACTGATGTTGAATATAGAAACAGAGCAATGGTAGAAAAGGAATGAAATGTAGTAATACAGTGTTGGAGAGCACACTTTGATTTGGATAGAAGGCTATAATCTGTTATAAATCTAATTTTAGGGGATTTGTCTGGAAATTGTGCCATCAACTTTAAGAAAAACGTAGCATACCAAGGCACGGATGATTCGCTCTGTCACTACCAGTGCCAGTCACGTGATAGTTCAATAGAAATGTAGAAGTATTTACGGATAGTGAGCGCTAACTACCTACCATTTCCTGCTGCCTCCGATGGACTTGGGCACCCAAACCTTGTTTTCCTATGCATTAAGGGAAGGTAAACTCTTTCAGCAACTCCTGTGAAAATAGCAGTGTTTTTAAGGGTGGAAGATGCGTCTTTGAAACCAGATACAAGGGGCATCTCGGACTCCTCCTTGTGTTCATCCTACGTCATTGGCACATACTGCTAATGCCATAGGACTAGTGCCATTTCATTCCTTCCAAGACACTTGGGGTTCTTGCTGAGGTCCATCTCTGTTTAGCCAAAGCTTTATGAAATAAAACTTCTCTGATACGCAGTTAACATTCCACATAGATTGAATCTTTGCTAAAATCAGTATATCAACTATTACAACATCGTGTATCAAATTATATTGCCTACTGCTTGTCGTGGTTTAGCCCCAGCCGGCAGCTAAGCCACACGCAGCCGCTCGCTCGCTCCCCCACAGTGGGACGGGGGGGAGAATCGGAATAGTAAAAGTGAAGAAACTCATGGGTTGAGATGAGATAAAGACAGTTTAATAAGTAAAGTAAAAGCCGCGCACGCAAGCAAAGCAAAACAAGGAATTTGTTCACCACTCCCCATGGGCAGGCAGGTGTTCAGCCATCTCCAGGGAAGCAGGGCTCCGTCACGCGTAATGGTTTCTTGGGAAGACAGACACCGTAACTCCGAACGTCCCTCCACCCCTTCCTCCTTCTTCGTCCCAGCTTTATATACTGAGCATGATGTTATATGGTAGGGAATATCCCTTTGGCCAGCCTGGGTCAGCTGTCCCAGCTGTGTCCCCTCCCAGCTTCCCGTGCACCCCCAGCCTGCTTGCTGGCCGGCCAGCACGAGAAGCTGGGCTGTCCTTGACTGCTCAGCAACATCCCAAAACATCAGCACGTTATCAACGTTTTCTCATCACAAATCCAAAACACAGCCTCACACTAGCTTCTGTGAAGAAAATCAACTCTGCCCTGGCTGAAACCAGGACACTGCTGAACAATGTAATATCGCTTGTAATGCACAGTCTAGCTTTTAATGATTTTTATTTAATGCCACATTTTTGTGTAACTCAGAAGTTGCAGAAATTAGCATTACAAATTGGTTTTTAAAAATGCTGTTCGGTAGCATGTTCTTACTACTGTTTTATTAGTCGGTGCATATTTAAGTAAGATTAAATGTATGATTACTTTGTGATTTTATGTCAGAATATTTATGCAGATTTGACTTTCCTGGCACAAAAATGCAGGGTGGTGGTAATGGAAATGAATCAATTATCATTTTTGAATGATATGGATCACAAAAAACTTCTTCTGGTCCCACTATTTTTGTAGAAAGAGTATTTTATGAGGAGCATGAATACAATAGTTTCCTAAGAAAATATATTAATTACTTTGATAAATCACTGTATTTGATAAATTCATAATGGACAGATTCCCTGCTGGTGAAGTGCATTGTACTGGAAATAAAGAATAAATTGCCAATGGAAATTTAGTTTATACACCACAGTGATCTCCATACATAACCTATCCATGGGTCTTCACTGTGTGCTTCGGTTGGAATACGTAATGGCGTCCTGGAGCAGAAAGTCTCACAACTGCCAGTAATGTTTTCCCCTTTCCTCCTCCCTCGTACCTGTCAGCTCCTCCATTTGCACGATAGCACAGCCCATGTTATTTAATTATGATTATTGAAACAAGGAATGAGGCTCTGTAAGAGTAATATTTGTAAGTACTGTGTGGTAAAATTGGTAATGTGCATTTCTGCTCTGGCTTTTTGGAAGAAGTAGCCTCCGTAGTGAAGGGAGGGCGTGGAAGGCTGCGAAGGGAAAGCAAGGATTGAGACTGTGTTTTGCCGGAGATGAGGCTTTGCGTACTCTGACGGGCGTTCAGACCACGTTACCGTCCTCGATGTGTGACTAACAAAGGAGCTCTGGGACGTTGCAGAGCTAATTATGCTGAGAACTTGCTGTCCTCATATGTATTGCTGCCAAAATTCAAAGGCATAGCTGTAAATGTTCGCCATACAGGCTGCTTTCATGAGCGGTTCTGGTATGAAGAGCAGCGGATCCGGGGGAAGGAGCTTGGCTTAACGCCTCACCCCCCCGTCCCGCCGGAGGGTCGGTCGCTGCTCCCTCTGTGCTGGAGTTTGCTTAAGCCAGTGTCTCACAGCTGGGCCGGAGACAGCCCTAGTGTGCTGAGAGACTGCGAGGAGCTTAATTTTGGTTTTATTTATGGTGTTTATTTTCATTTGGGAATATAAAGATTCCTTGGCGCGATTTCTTGGCCTGATCGCTAGCCCCACCTGAAGTGAACTCGGAGGCCCCGAGCCACGAAGTACACATGTAGTTTTACGCAGATGTGTCGTGCTTGCTGACATTATTTGTTGCTGAAAGTTACACAGAAAATAATGTTGTGCAGGGGTGAGTTTGTAGTCTCACACAAGGTGAGGGTGAACGGGCACACCCGCTGTGACGGGCAGCCAACTTGCCACTGTAACCCCTGAGCGGGTGTGGTAACCGTCGGGAGCCGCGGTGCCTTACTGGGGCAGAGGCAGGCACAGACGGGGAGGAATGATTTTTTTTACTGTTCTGTGTCATACCTTAGGCTGACAAAGGTTTAAACATCAACTGTAAATATGTTTTTTTCATAATATTTGCTACTCAGATTAAAACAGCAAATTGTTAAAACAGCCACCTGCTCATATTCACTTGCAAACTCCCTAAGAGCCAACTCACATGCTTTTCCAGTCATGAGTTACTGTTAACTGCTTTTGCATCGGCTTAGTCATGAGCTCCGTGGATCCCCAAGGATCACGCTGGCCACTGGAGCAAAGCTCTTGCTTTAATATTCGCTTAAATATCAGTTGCTTTGGAAGAGCTTGCTCTGTGCTCAGTCAGGTGTCCAGGACAATGATAATTTATGGATGTTCTCTTCTCTACACACATGCAGCCCAAATTCAACACATCTGCCTCCGGCATTTATATTTTAAAAGATGGTGATGTCAACGCCTTGCTACTCTATATGTTAACACTACAGGCTAACATTACGTGTTCATTTTCTTAAGATAAATGACATGCAGAGTGTCTCATCTTCAGCATTCATTGGAGACATCACAACACTTTCACATGGACAGATATGTTCATGTGGCACAAAGGAGGTGGATACTCGTTATTGTTTTGTGATTATTGGCACTCCACAGGGGGGATGAATATAAAACAAGAGATGGTCTTTACGTTAAAGGGTAGAAAATTTTAACTGGAATTTGTTTATCTCCAGGACATGATGCAACATGTTTTGTACTGCAGCTATCCTGTAAGAAAGACTCTTGATTTATTCTTTGATAATTTTTCCTGCAAATTAAATTTCCAGCAGCAAATTTGGCTTCAATCCTTCAATGTTTTGCAGAACATTATAACTGAATGCTCTGTTTTATTGAGCTGAAAGTGAAGTATTTATTTTCAGATGGACGAGGAGAATTTGGGAACATCCATCTACCAAGGCATGATCTCTATTTTAAAATTAAAAAAAAAACAAAAAAAACCCAAAACAAAACCTCACTAGATTCCCAAGGCTGAAGGGCAACAATTGGAGTTAATATTGAAATTAAAGGTATGGAAATGCTTCTGGTAAAAAGCATCGTCTCATTTTCTTTTGTGGATTTTCTGTCAGCTGATTTATCTCTGTGCAGGCAGCAAATGAGAGAACGATACGGCAGGTATATCCCATGTTGGACCATACCTACGATTCCCACTTCACTTCTGAACCTTTCCCATCGGGGGAATGGGAGAAATCTCATACTGCTCCCCCTCAGTTGACACACAGGTGAATGTGACGCAAGCCTTATAATTTCAGTTATGTTAATTTACATACTTGGTTTTTTCTTTTATTTCAGGTTTTGTTTCATTTACCAGCGTTCCTGATTCTGAGGTGCTTGGATCCACCTGTGAAGTTTGTGGGTAAGGGCATAACCATGACTGCATGAGAAAAATGGTGGAGGAGTTGTTGGCTTGCATGCTGTATTTTAAACAGACAACAAAAGTTTGGCTACTTTGGTATTAGCCTTTTAAATGTTGCAGTCTTCTCTTCCGATTTTTCCTTGCACATGGAATAACTTGGCATCTTTTTAAGTTTTTGACACTTATATCCTGGTTTGTGAAGAGCTTAAGGGTAAACCGAGAACAGCATCTCTCCATTAGATTGTGGTGTGGCAGCTGTTACCCCATTCATCTGTGGCTTAAATGAGCAGTGGGTTCACCGAAAGAGGGTAGCTGAGGTCCTTCATCCCTTCACCAGCACTACTTGCATATGCGGTACCTGTGTGCTGGCATCATTTAAACAGGGCTGCATCTGCCGGCGTGTGTTACGTTCCTTTGCTGCAGTGCAAGGTAAGTGGCAGACCAGGCTGGCCTACTGATGGTATTACAAGCCCGTAGTACACAAATGTGTTTTTTATCTGCTGGATGGTGAGCAACTAACTTTCTGAAACAAAAGCTTTAGTGCCCATACAGTTATTTAGTTACCCACGTATCATGTGGGGCAGAAGTGTGCTAACACAAGAAGACATAGCTTGACCGTGCCCCACAGCATGTGTTTGTGTGTGTGTATGTTTGTTGGGGTATTTTTAGGAAATGTGGAACCACGTTACGTTTGTGTACAAATATATTAAAGCAGTTTATGCAAGATCAAGCATGATTTAGATACTAGTGAGATCTGCAAGATTTTTTTTGTTAAAATCCACATTTTAGAAATTATTTCAATTTAGGGTCACTTTTTTTAAAGTGGGAGATAGATAAACAGACAGGCATTTAGGATTCATACGACATCTCTAAGTGAAACTTGAAAATGCTCAATGCTGAAATACATTCTGTGATTAAACAGTTTATGGTTACCATTGTCATGGTGACCTTTGCTGCCTTCCTTATTCAAATCTAGCAGTATGTAAAGGGTGTACAACTCTAAGAATTTGAGGAAAATTAAAAAAGCTCATAAGTATTTCACTGAAGAGTTGTGAAATGAAAACACATCGTTACTCTTATGAATTCTCTCATCAGCGGGCAAGATGGAAGTGTCAGCCACCACTGGATTCTAAAGGAACGTGTTCTTCTTTTCAGTGCTTCTGACATAAAAATTACTGCACTAATCCATTTTAATAATGTAGAAACAGCAGTCATTTTACTTTATATGCACAATTAGAGAGATGCATTAAAAGCCCGGTCCCACTGGAAGCAAAACTTAAAGTAATGATCAGCAGAGCTTTGCTACACTGAGTCTGCACGATCAAGTAGTTAACAGTAAAGCAGAATTCTTAAGCATTTTTAAAGACTGCAATAGCTGACTTGGCATTCATCTGTGAAAGTTAGAAGGAGCTTTTTATGCTACCAGGTGGCTGGAAACCCGGTGGCCTCATCTCCAGACGCAGGCGTGCCGTACTGCCGTCACGCGACAGGCGCAGGAGTGCGGTGCTTTCGTTGGTGTCCTTCTGTGGCAGTTTTGTACTGTTGACAGAAATAGCAGAAAGATTAGGAAAAGCTGAAGAAAGACGGGTCTTGGGGAGGCACTACTCAGTGTAAGAAAGGCTCGGGGGGATCTTGTCAGTACGTATAAATACTGACGGGAGGGAGCAAAGAAGGACCCTGGCCTTTCTCGGTGGTGTCCAGCGAAAGGACGGGAGGCAATGGGCACAAGTTTATTTCAGACCCGACCAGACAAGGCCTTCCTCTAGCTCAGCCTGCTTGCATGTGCGTGAAAAGTAACTGAATGAGAAAAAGGTTTTTGTGGGGTGGATCCTGGGATCAGCAGACATTTTCTTGTAGAAAAGGATTAGATAATAATTTCTGTTTGAAAGATTTTTTTTTTTTAAAGACTTGTTTTCACTGAACAAGGAAACATGCCAAATTTGACCAGGTACCAGTTTTCCCAGGTGCCTATTGCTGAAGGCTGGAGATACGCAGTGTGCAATACCAAACTGTTGCCTTAAGATTTTTGTTCTCTTTTAATTCAAATAGGGGACTGAAGGGAAGCTGGGCATTGTCAAAGAAATATGAACTTGAACACTAGCTCCTCAAAATACTTCTGGTAGCAGACAGTACACTATTAGGGGCTCTAAGACAAGTGGTATCTTTACTGTTAAAAAGGCTTGTGGCAGGTCTTTCAGAGGGGTTGAAATATGGTACATATGATACATTAAAATAATAACAGGAACTGGTTCAGAAGGCAGCTCAATTTAAGAACGCTCTGCTAGCCGAGTGACAGCTGCCTGATTGAGTGCAGTCACAGGAGTGAATAATACAAAATCTGTAATAAAAGTACTGGTAACACTGCCAGAAAAACAAAATAATCGCTCCTTTTCCTACCAAAAAAATATCTTTTCTGCCTTCTAAGGCTTGTGTGTATGTCATTTATGAGAAAGGCAGGCCCATTTTGCCATCTAATGCAACTTGCATCAAATAAATTTTAATGTTCTCTAGACTCTGATTTTTTTTTTGCAGATCCTAACAACTTCAGAAATTTTAGCAGGAAAGACTTTTGACAGGATACTGAAAGTGGTGTTATCTAACTTAGGCTGTGAATGGAGGACTCTATAATTGCCAGGGTAATTTTTTTTCCAGAATTTTCCAATCAGTGATGAAGCTTGTACTTTAACAAGGGCTGACAAAACAGAGCTCAAAAAAAGAAGGGGAAGAGCACACTAAAAGCAAAGCACACTGTGATTTTTGAATTATTTGATTCCACTGCCAAAATTATCTTTACATAATTATGTTCATTCAATAACTTACATTTAAGTAAAGGCTTTAGTTATTTATTCTAGTATAAAGGATCCAAATTAATTAGGATTTTTTCCCAAAGCACCTTTACCTAGGATTTCCCAGGATATATTGTGTCTCACCCTCGTGGGAACCCTAGACACACAAGGTACGCACTGTCTGCTAACAGCAGCCCTGAGGCCGCCTGTGAGACCGCGTCTGGAGGGTTGCAGGGGCTCGTGGAGACGAACGTGACCTTGGGCAGCCTCCGGGGCACACAGACCTCCAGGGCGTCTCCTCGCCTGGCACGCTGGTGGTGCTTGCACGGGCAGTTGTGTCGTGGAGGGGAGAGAGCACGTGCTGTGCGCGCAGGTGTCCTGGGGCCCCTTGAGTGCTGGACAGGCAAAAACCGCTGTCTGTAATCTGCTGGCTCTCCCTTACATTTGAGGTGGAAAATATTTTTTTTGACAGCGTTGTTTGGGATTTATGCATTTAATTTCCTTAGCTTTTAAAGAATCCCGTCTCCCTCCGGGTGCCACTGGTGGTGTTCATCTGTTCTGTTACAGCCAGGCTTGCTGTGTATCCAAGAAGCACAACTCTGAGTTTCTGTCTTACGCTGATGTTTATTTGCACTTAACCTGGCCGAATGCAGCAGAACTCATTGGCTTTATATGTGACTTAATCCTCCTAAAAACATTGTATTAAGCTAATGATGCAGTCATGACTAAATCCTAAAGGAGTTCTTTACTAGCTATGGTTAAACTGATTCATTGATCAGTTCATTATTTTGGAGCGTGTTATATCATTCAGCTAAGTAGTTCTTACCGAGTACATACAAGCCATTGAAATGCTTTTTGTTAATCAAAGCTAAGCTTTTGGGACAGAATGAGGTTTTCATGGAAAGGGAGCAGTATTTTGCTAGTTCATCTATTTAATTTTTTGGGGTACATTTTGGGTACATTCTGAGGTATTTTTTATATTTCCATCTTTGGTCTTGATGCAGTAGTTTCAAATCAGCGGAGACTTTTTTTTTAGAAGGAGGGTGAATGGAGAAATCAGTTTTCTGGATGCTGTTGCCATGTGCTGTTCATATTCTTGGAACGAAGCAGGGCTGAGCATACGCCAGGTATGTCAAGTGCCATACAAATTATCCCTTGGTTATGTCTGCCTTGACTGGTTTAAGTATTTAGCTTGAACATCAATCATAAATTGTATAAGGGCGCCTCTTCTTTTGTATTTTCAGAATCCATAAGATACGACACCTTTTGTGCAGCTCTCAGCAAAGATGAGTCTACTGCCATAGCAGTACATCTGCCTTGTTCCGGGAGTTGTAGGCAGACATACAGCTCTCCCTGCAATGGATCTACACTGCAAAATGTAGGTCACAAGATTCATTCCCTACATGGATGCTCCCTCTTCAGTTATATTTTCAGGTCATACTTTTTTTTGCTATCTAAAAAAGTTCCTGTTAGTTATCTTTTTCATCATATAGATCATGTTTTTGTACTTTAAAGTTAACAATTCCCTTCACTTGTTAAATGAATCATCTTAAAACACTTCAGCTCTATATCTTTGTGTAAGCTCTGGCCAGAAGGAAGGGGCATGCTGCCATTTCTGGTGAAGTGAAGGGAAACTGTCTGGCATCCACAGATCCAGGGCTAAGAGATGGCAGTGAGACAAGAGTCTTAAAAAGACAACTTGGTCTCCAAAGTCTCCTTTCCATTCTTTTTATTTGAACTCTGACCTCACCTGAAAGACCTTGGATCAGGGACCGTGGGGGGATTTATCAACAGTATTGTTCCCTTGGAATGGGTCTGGAGCCACCAACACTCCCCACCTCCCCCCAAAAAAGTGAAGTCCTGTTTCCACAGTAGAGGATCAAAACATCATTGATTCATAGAGCCTTGTGGTATAAGAATGGAAATAACACATAGTTGGTGACTGGGCAAGACTGGGAACCTTTGATGATGAAGAGCAATACACACATTTTGAATATACATTTTGAATATCATAGTGGCAACTGCCCACAGCATAGGGGTAAAATGAGGAAAAAGTGCTAAACAAATCTCAGAAAGAAGTAAGTATAAGAGAAAAAATGCTCTTCTGCCGACAGACAAGTGGAGCTCTTCAGGCATGGTCTTAACATTGCTCCATGCCTTAGTTTCTCTCATTCTTCATCTGGCCTAGTTGGCTTCGTGCTCTCTGGGGAAGTCGTGCGTCTCTCGTGATGTGTTTGTTCACACTCACTGCAGTGGATCCCAGACCTCATTTCAGGCTACTGGAGATACTGTTACTAGAAGTAGTCATCGTCTTGGGCTTTGAGTTAAAAGTTTTCTAGTTTATCTCTCAAGTTAATAATTGTAAGCTAAAGAAAGTTTCGTTTTTGCATTCATTTTTGCATACATAGCAGTGAAGTTAAAATTAGTCCTGCTTTAAAAAAAAAGACAGAAAATACTATATAAGCATACAAATCAGGCTATTTTTTGAAGCTCAGTAAACATAAAGGAAGCAGCATTTTAATCAAAACGAAGAACTGCATCCTAATCGCATCTCAGCCCATGTATATTTCATAAGTACATTTGCTGCAAAGCAAATACAGTGTAAGGGATTGCTGTTACACAATTTCTGATCTCCTTAGCTTTTTCATCACAAACAAGACTGTTGCTTCATAAACTAATGATAATGTGATCCATATTTTTTAATTTATGTGGAAAGTACTCTAGTAAAATAAAACATTTTGCATTTTTGGTATTATTTTCCATTATCATTTTTCAACAGATAAATCAATTCTTAGTGGTATACCTTTGAAACAAGTCCTTGTTTGTACTTTTAGTTACTAAAAACGTGCTGATTTCTGAGGATGAGATAGCACTATGTGATGGTCAAAAGGAGAAATGAGATAAAACAAAGCTTTGTATCTCTGTGTTACACAGAATAATTAGGAAAGACAAGTCCTGCTTTGACATAGACTCTCTCTCCATTGAACTGCGTAGTAGCTGTGTGTGTGTTGAGGGCAGGATTGATCTAAATCAAACGTTTGACATGCTGTAGTGGGAAACCTTAAAAAGGCAGAAAAGGACAATTGTCAGAGACATTCTAAAAAACTCTGGAAAAGCCTGGCCAGCAAACGCATTCAAACTACCGAATACAGCCTGTCCTACCTTACATTGTGTGCTGACCGAGCACAGATAGGCCATGACATGACCTCCTACAGCTTCAGATCTTTTAGAAATGCCTATCAGTCTTGACATCCGTTCTTTCACATTTTCCTTGCATCCTGAAAAGTAATGGGAATAGCCTGTAATGCTGGTTTTTAAGGTATGTCTCTGAGAAAACCCACAGTTCTTCTCACACACAGGCTTGTTTGAAATACACACACCTCAGGGGATTTTACTTCCAGGTAATGTCTTACAGGCATGTAAGATGTCTCTTAGCAGCACTAAGAAATGGAAACTTTTGCTACCGCTCTCTTAACGTTTCTGTTATTTGTCTGCTCTTTCTAACTGAAACTTAGCTATCAGTACTTGTTTCTGCCTGAAGAGTTCTTAAAATGTTTGCTATGAGTAGGTGCTTATATGGTATTGAAAAGAAGAGAAATTAAATACTTTTCATCTGTTTTGTTGCTGGACCAGAACACACCAGATACGGAGCTACTAAAACAGTTCAAGAAGCCCATATGATACCCTGAGGAGACACAGTGTGTCTTTGCTTGAGGTCTAATGCTTGTTACTTAACAGCCAGTTAGATTTTTGAGACAATAATAAACTTCCTAAAAGTGAGACTAGGCCCTCTCAGATTAGTGAGGTCAGGTCAGATTCACTGGGCAGTTTAAATATGAAATAATTTGCAAGCTAGGAGGTGGGGGTTAGAGAGCAGCAGAGTTGTTAGAGGAGAGAGGTGATCCCCAGAGGCTGGCAGCTGAGCGCTGAGCGGGTGCCGGAGGGTGGTTTGTACTCTTCTGTATCCGCTCGAGTGGACCTGAGGCCACATCTTTCAGCGCTAGGCTGTGGAGCATCCGAGTCCGCCGCCAACCCCAAACCTCTCCAGCTAAGCCAGCCTGAGGGGGGCTGTGACCCTGCGTCACCATCTCCCACAGTTACAGACTGCCTAAGGCACCCTGCTGCTGGGTGAGCCTCCAGCTGAGGGTGGCCTTCCCAGCCACTCCGTCGGAGTGGTTCTACTTTGCATGGCACAGATAGAATCAGAGATAAGGAAAAAGGATGGCTTTGCAGCCCGGTGATTTGGACATTCACCTGGGCTAGTGGGCATCTGTATCCCCCTGGTCCCTAAAATACGTTCCAGTATTTGAAAATCAGCTTTGGGAGAATTTGTGGTCTACCATTATAATCTGTGCTGTGGCTTTACTGGCTGCACCCCTGGAAGATATCAGACTGTTGCATGAGTACTGAAAGAGTTACGACCGGACTTAAAAATGGAAAAGCGAAGTAAAGCGTTCTTAATGATACATGTAGAAAGTCAATATTCATTCACCTAAATCCCCTTTGGTATAACAAATACTATCTGGTAAAAGAACAAACCCCATGCTACCCTGTGTAGCCAAATTTTATCCTTTAAGTTAAGGATATGGGAAAACTTTGTCAAACAAATTTAGAGTAGCTGAAAAATTTCAGTTGATTGTGATTTAGTTGTCATTTTCCCAAGTAAGCTATTTTTAAACTACCATTTCTTTTTTCACTGCATGTCTGATAATATTTCTTTGCATACAAAAGACAGCACTGTATACCTTTCTTGGTGTCCTGAAATTTGCAGTTACAAGTTCAATTACCTTGGAACATTATTTCACTCTAAATTAGCTATCAGAAACAAGAAGATGCCCGTTTCCCAACCACTCATTAAGACTAGTGGACTACAAAACACGGTAAAAACAATAGTAATCTTGCATTTATTGACTCTTCCCTACATTAGTTTAGTGGGTTTTAGTAGGTGGCTGATAAATGGATCAGCCTTCTATACACTGTGGAGTCTGAAGTAGTACGTGATGAATGAGAGCAACTTGAAATGGGGCAAATTGAATACCTTCTATAATTGAATTGACACAAGGCCAAATTCCACAATTTATTAGACTAGACAAAACCTTGGTTTTCTACCAAGCTACTAGATGGAGCTTTGTCTACCATTTTACTCTCTGAACAGAGAAGACGAGATAGAAATAAGCAGTACTAAGTGCGTACTAAGTACTAAGTAAGTACACATCAGCCAAATCCTTGTGCTGGCATTGACTAGCCCCCAGAATACCTGACTCTGCATTTTGACTCCCACAAATTAAATTGCATTAATATGTTTCTGCCACTTTCTCTGGAAAAAAACCCAAAACAAAACCCCCAAAAAACTTCCAGGAAGTTAAGTCCTTCAAATTGAAAGCTCTGAGTTACCAAAAGGCTGGGTATGAACTGGAATCTGAGTATTATGCTCTGAGAGATTCATTAACTTTGTTAGCATGCTGCAGAGTCTTACCTTAGGAAGATGATCTACTGCTTTCTCAATATCTTAAGTCTCACTAGGTTGTATTATAATAAATAAAACAGGTAAAAAGAATCTGACCAAAACACTAAAGTGTAACCAGAAATTATAGTAATTAACTGTTTTTCCTTATTGTAATGCAGCTGTGCGTTTCTTTGCTCTCGTCTTGTGTTGCTTCCTTGCTGAGGTTCTTGTCCTCATTGTTATGTGAATGGATTTGTCCAAAACTTTCTTTACAAAGTTCTACTGTACAAACTTTCTTTACCTGTAGGTAAGGTGCTGTTTCATTCTTAAAACAAACTGAGACATCACCCCATTGCTGCATGAAGAAAGAAATTTCAGACATAGGGCATGACGTACCAGTGAAGGGTACCTGCTTACAGAACAACATGCCAGGAACCTGGAATATGCCATACTCATCTTAGAAAGTAGATATTCACTGCGGGTTCTTTGATCTTTCTCTACTTGTTCAAAGCCTTCAGCCTTGGTCCTTGTTTCAGCAGTGAATGGTGATTGCAATTGTGTTTCTCTCATCTGCCCTCAGATGGTTTTCCTTGAAAGTATTCTTCCAGTTGTCACCCACGCTGCTGGCAGATTTTTTCCTCTTTAGACACTTCATGGATGAAAAAATATTTTTGGTTTGATAAAAAAGTTGAAAGCTCTAAATTCCAGCTAACACTTCTGTTATTGCTTTACATTCCTTTGATTTTTTGGTGATGTCCTGTTGACGGCGATTGAAGAGGATTTGCCCCTCATTAATTTACCTTTCTCACAAAAAAATTACTGACTGGTGTAGACGAGAGGACTGTAATATTTCAAAGCCTGCTACCTGTACACCTACCTCCTCGTGTGAAGCACAGTGCAGCTGCCTGAGGCTGGGAACTGTGTATGGCTCCAGCCTTTGCCCAGTGGAAGGATGAATTTAGAAAAGGCACTTAAGTCTTGGGGTTCAGTGTGTTACACAACAGGAACCTCCAGTTATTCCTGTGCTTTTAAAGACAACTCCTGTGATCTTGTTTCAGGTTCTACATTAAAGCATTGTAATTAAATGAGACTACAAAAATTTTCTTGAGTTTAACTAATGATGTATTCATGTCCTTTTGCCTATTTGGCATCATAATAACATTCTAAATCAGAGAAATGTCAGAGTAAGCTTCAAATCTGTGGTCATCAGGTTCTGCAATAAGTTTGATTTTTTCTGGTTTTATCCTCTTAAACTCAATTGTGCTTTTATGAAACCTGACTATCCACATTAGAAAATCAGGCTTACTAATATAAATCTTGTACCTTTTCTTACAGTTCTTTAAACAAGTATGAGGATTAGGAAAAACTGCTTCCTTTTTGTCAAATGGTTAATTTTTGATATGGTTGTCATACAGTTTCAGGTTATCAGTAGGAGTATTCCTCCTGGATTTCTCCTCCCCAATGCACGTATGTGAAAGATGGTCTCAACCTTGCAAACTGTACTGAAATTAGTAACCTTGTTTATTTAAAAAACAGAATTCGGTAAGGGATAGCAGCATGGTCCCTGAATCTAGGGCTGCAGAATAAGGCTATAAATCACTTTACCAAATTTCTCTTTCTAGAATTGTATGTAGTGCATCGTGTTGGCTTGTAGTATTGTAATATTTTGTTGTAAGTTGATCTAACTGAAGAGGAATGTGACCAGTTACTGACCAAAGGTAACCGCAGGGTCTCTTTGTGCAAATGGCTGTGTTTGAATTATGATAAGGTCGTTCAGTGCCATGAGATACAGGTTGTGGTGGATTGGAATGTGGAAAAGAGGGAAAGAAA
>NW_010542776.1:90510-115381 GCF_000687285.1 Phaethon lepturus
ACAGAGAGACAGAGAAAGACAGAAAAAGGTGAAAAGGTTAAAAAGTAACAGGAAACAAAAAACAAAAGAAGAGAACTGGATGTGTGGGAAAATTAAATGGAGGAGTGAGACCAAAAGTCATTCAGAACTGAGTAATGGAAAATCTATGAGAAAACCACTGTAAAAAGATGAAAGTTAGAAAGTGGAACAAAAAAAAGTCTGTTAGCATATAAGGCTGAGAACAGGATTTTTTCTTCTTTCTGTTTCCTTTCCTGTTCTCATCCCTGTCTTCTGAAGGTTCCTCTTACTATGTTTTGATGTCTTCTGTTTCTTTTTTTCTCTATCCTCCTTATATACTGTCTTCTAAGAACACTCAGAGCCATGTTTGATCAAGGCAGATAGCTGACAGCAGCTTTTTCACAGCACAGTTGCGCTGGGAAAACAGATGATTTTTAAACCTTTTTTATTCCAGTTCAAAGACTGTTTATATTCGTAACAGAAATAGAAAAAGCTATCAACGTCTGTCGGTCAAATCATGAAGAAACAGAATCCTCAGTCTTTTCACTGGAAAAAATGTTAATGTGTATTTTACTCTTTATGTTGCCAACTTTGACTTAAAACAGAAAAGGTTTTAATTGAAAATATGTGCCTGGTCTGTTTCCTTGGGAAATGTAGTGCTTGCATTCAGCTGGTGCTAATCCCAGGGCCTCCCCGTATGACGTTACAAGTGATGCTTCGGCAGCGAGATCTGGTCTAATGGGCCAGATCTAGGCCAGAAGAATCAGGTGAAAGTAGGGAATGAGCTATCTGACCTCGGGAAAGAGCTGAGGACATTTTGTAAGACCGCTCTAGTTTTGAGGCTTGAAAGGAAAAAAACCAAACTCGGAAAAGGGCGTCTTTGTTTTCTGAGGGTCACACGTTTCCTGGGCGGCAGCAGGAGCGTCACAGCGGGGTGAGGGAGGCGATCCTTCCCCTCTGCTCAGCGCTGCTGAGCCGCGCACGGAGGACTGTGTCCAGTGCGGGGCTCCCCAGTACGGGAGAGACGGGGACGTACTGGCGAGAGTGCCGCGAGGGGCTGCTGAAGAGAGCGCGGACTGTTCAGCCTGGAGCAGAGAAGGCTCAGGGAGATCTTACCAATGTGCATAAACACCTGCAGGGTGCAAAGTGGATGGAGCCAGGCTCTTTCCAGGGGTGCCCAGTGACAGGACCAGGAGGTTCCCTCTGAACATCAGGAGACACTTTTTCACTGCTGTGGTGACCAAACACTGGCACAGGTTGCCCGGGGAGATGGTGGAGTCTCCATCTCGGAGATACTCAGAAGCCATCAGGACATGGTCCTGGGCATCCAGCTCTGGGTGACCCTGCTTGGGCCAGGTGGTCCCCAGAGGTCCCTTCCAACCTCAACCAGTCTGTGGTTCCTGGGGATGAATGTGTCATCTTCTGTGGCTTTTAAGTAAAAGGTCTTAATTATTTTGACTGATCATTGACATTAAAACTTAAGGAACAGATGATGAGCCTGACCTTGAGTCAGTTCTTTTGTTAATTACTATGTATTTTGTTTGTGTTTCAATCCAAAAAACCCTGTTGTGTACTTCCTGAAGAGACACACAATGAGCAGACAGTGAAGCTCATTGTTTTTCCTCATTATAGCTGAGTGTTTGCACATAGACAACTGAATTGGAGGAATTTTTTAATATTCCTTCAGAATTATTTTAGCAAACCAAAATTAACAGTGAAACGCATATGAGAAAAGCAAACTGCTGTCAATATATGAGAGGAGCCTTTAAGCAATTTCTTGCATACCATTAACCTTCAGACTGGGATATTTATAATAAGTCAACCAAACCTCAACATTTAAGGTATAATTGACTGAAAATCAATCTGTGGGAACCTGCATGGCCCAAGGGACTTTTTAGATTGATATATCCCTTTTAAATTCCGTGTATTTGCAGGAGAGTTTTCCCAGTTTGCTACTGCCTTACAGTCAATATTATGACTTGATCTTGAATGTTTTCTTAAAAGAAATTAATTAGGGTAACCTAAATTTAATGCATTGTGAATAAATGTTTGCATAGAAGTGACTATGGTTTTGAACTAATAGACTTTTTTTTCCTTATTGTTACCGTTTCTAAATATTTGTACTGATACCCGTTTCTGAGTATTTGTACTGACCTAATTCACAGGCTTTTGGTAAATGATTTCACCAAATATGGTTTATGTAAAATAACTGTTGATAAAAATCTTGGTATTCATTAAGCACTGGAGTGTTATGGTAATGCTTTGCTAAATCTATGATGATATGATACTGTGCTGTATATTTACAAACAGGTAGAAAAAATACACTCTTTGATTTCTTTCATGTCAAAAATTTGAGTTATCTTATAAAGTAGGCTAACTGCTAAAAAGCCACAGGCTACACAACCATAGGAACCTGACTGCTTAGAGCTTATTAAACGATACTAGATTTTCAGTAGTATCATATAAGTGCCTGTTTGTGTAGAAAAGAATAATCTTTCTGCCTACAGACTGAACAAATCTGGGATCAAAACTAAGCTTCCTTCTAAGCAAAATGTAGTAGTAAATATGCCGTGCAGTGTGACTAAAAGCGCTTGTTTAACCACACCTGTGTTCACTAGGAGAGGATGACTCCTTCATCTTGAGATTTGATTTTACCAGGCTAATCACAAATATCTGTTCACTAGAAAAATACATGGGTTACGAGCATTTTTAGTATGTGTTTCCTGGCTCTTTTGAGCGTCACATGGTGGAAAAAGCATTGACGGTAGCTTAAAGCTCCAAATGTGATTTACGTACTCCTCCTGTGCCCGGGCACCATAGCAAAGCGATCGGGATTTGGAGCATCTAAATGAGAGGCCTGCATTTAAATTCCTGTTCAGGTGCCCAGGCGTTTTGAGAATTTGGTCGCTTTTGGTGTATGTAAATGCAGGCTTCGGATTTTTCAGCCCTCTGCGCCTGATGCTGCCCAGGTGAGCCAGGGAGAGGGAGCACCGTGCCCAGTTTGTGCAGTAACTGAATGGGGCGTATTTCAGACTCCTGCTGCCTTCAGAACGGCCCGGCTGGGGCTGCTGGGCTGGTTTATGTCTGGCCTCTCCAGCACCTCGGCGCGTAGTTCGGGGCAGTCGTGCTGGCGTCAGCTCAGCCGGCTGCAGTGTTTCCCCTTATGCTGCCAGATCAGCGTCGCTGAAATACGCTGCACCGGCCTCGAGCCGTGTGTGGGGAGCGTCGTCTTTCCAGTGGCGGTTGTTACGCCGCTAGCGACATTAATGAAAACTCAGCCTTGCCCTATGAGTGCGTAGCTAAGTTTTTCATCAGTCCCAGGGGGTAAGATAGACATATAAATTGAAAAGATTCAGTGTTTGAAAATAATCTAACATTCTTCTCAAGCGTTTTTTTCTTTTTCTCTGCAACCTTAATCTCTGAGAGGAGTGATGCATGGTTTCCATCTAGCCTGATAAAGTAAGGGTTTTATGGCAAGGCTTTCCATAGTATCTTAGCATCTTGCTGCCACGCTATGTCTAGTTTAAGTTGGCGCTGAGCCTGGATTCTGCAGTCTCTTTGTCACGGTTTGAGTCTCAAAAATTGCAGATCAGAGAGGCTGAACCTGTCACTACATTTGAAGGGCTGTTTTCTAAGCGTGATTTCATCTTGTTTGGGAGGATTTTGTTGGCAATCTCATGAAAATATTCATGAGTTCTTCCGCTTAACTAGAATCATTAAGAAAGTACTTGATGCGCAGTGGTGTAGCTCTGCACTTCCCTCCTTGCTGGATCTTTCATTATTCCACATGGTCCTAATTTGGTAATTTTTTTTGCTGTAAATTAGCAGTTTTAAATACCATTACTGGGAAAGATCAAACTGCAATATCAAAGAAGAAAGCTTCATTATAAGTGTGCTGAAAATTCTAGGAAATATTTAGACCTTTGTTGTCTTGTTTTTCTTGGAATTACAGTATCTGTAACTTGGTTGTAAACATGGAGTTTTAAAAGCCTGCTAGGCTTTCCTGGCTCATATTTCACCGAAGTTGATAAACAAAACCTCCCTGTTTCAGCATGTGCAGAATTGAGCCAGGAAAGGAATTATGACAAAGAAGGTGGAATTTCCTAACCTAAGATTTGATTTCTTTTCATTTATTAGCTTTCCAACTTGTATAAACAAAAGTATTTTGCTTTGAGCAGGGCACAAAAATAAAAGGAGCTCCTCACTAATGCCATCTTCTGGAGGACACCGTGGAAGTATTCCATTTTGTATTCTAGATGCTGCGTTTTAGATACACAAGTAAGTTGCGACATTCAAGTAAGGAGGTAATGTCTTACCTGACACCAGCACTGAAAATCCTCACGATGAACCTTCCAAGATTTGTGTGCAGATATTCTGCAGCATGGAATAGAACTGGAAGATTTTAGGATTTCTTATATGTGAGATGTAACGTCCGTAGGGCTTACTGTAACTGGGGCTGAGCTTAGTACAGTACTGAAACATTTGTAAGAAAACTTCCTTAATTACTTCCAGTTTACTCTTAGAAAAACAGTTTGCAGAATCAGCCTATAACTTGGAATATGCATTTGGAAATGCCTGCTCCTCCTTTGACGGTGCAAAAGAGTTTATTTAATAAGTATATGGATTTAGGGTACAGTTTTACTGCCTGTATGATGTCTTGTCATTGTCCTTGCCAAACTGAATTCTACATAGACTGTTAAAATTTGTTTCAATTACTGAAAATGTAAAATATTAAAATAGATTTCAAGGCTGAATTAAAACATCCGTGTAACCTATAGTTTTGTGAACTGGTGGTAAAATTATTCTGTTAGTTTAGCCAGAATATTTTAAAGCTTCTGAAGCTACTTTAGTATTCTTTATCTTGTACTTATGATTCAGTAGTTCTACCCAGGACTTCGTAGTTTGTTTACAATACACTATCATTCATTATTTAGGTTTATTGCTATGTTATGAATTCTAATATAGGGTGTGCTATTTTCAAAAGTAAGTGATGTAGGATCCTGTTACCTTTTTTCCCTGTATTTTTATAGAACTTTATTTTAAAGTCACTCAGCTTTTAAAATACCACATCCAGTATAAAAACTACATAATGAAAGTAGGCAGATCTTCAGTGTCATCTTCTATTAAGTTTGTTAATGACGTTCTGTTGAAGTAAGCTGAGTAGATGATGTTCATTCACATGTTGATATTGTTTCGGCTAGTGAAGACAGCAGGATTACTGTGCTAAAGTAAACAAATGGCTTGTGTCCTTACAAATGAAGGGCATCTCATGAAATATAGATATATTTGTGCCTCAGAGATAGGAATATGAATTTTTGCAGATTTGAAGACTACTCTGAACTGTTAGGCAGTTCTCCGTGCCTCATTCATTGCAAGTACCGGGAGCAACCAGACTAACTAGATCTGACTGGGAGTGGCTACTGCCAGTGTCTTTTGCAAAAGAAGAAGGATCTCTTGTGATTTTATAGCCTTCTTTGCTGGAATGATTTTTTTACTAGGATTCTTGAATGGTGTCTGGCATATTCTGTCATGGCCCACACTTTCTGCAGGTATTGTAGGATTTAAAATGACACCCTTGTTGCATACATTTTTAAGATGCTTTATAATTGATGTAAATTGACTTGGTAAGTACACTGGTTTCACTGGGATTATGAGCTTCCAGGGAAGCAGGGATACTGGCTGCTTGTCTTGTATTCTGTACTTTCATTTCCAATGGGATGTAGTTGTGCTTGCCACCTAGAAATGAGCTCTGGGAGTAGAGCCCCATGCTGATACCACCGTGTCCTGTCTTGCAACAGGAACAGCTCCTTGGAGTTGGGCCAAAGGGCCAAGGAGGGCTGGAAGTGTCAGAGCAGGTACCTGTGTTGTCCCTCATTGCTGTAGGGTTCCTATGCATGGCTTACTTCAACATCTTAAGTCATTACCCAGTCCACTGAAGTACTTGTCACAGCTATTGATTGCCCCGCTGCATTCCACAGAGTCTCTTCTGCCCCTGGAGCTGGCAGGCTTCTAAAATCCCTGTAAAAACAAGAAAGAGCCAGACAAGATGTTCTGTATGCTCACTTGGATGGGCACTTTTAAGGAACCCCGGCATCACAAGGAGTTTGGTTTGATTTTATTCTGCTTTAGGGAGCTTGGAGTCTGTCTTCGCTCCTCATGAGTAACCTAGTGGAAATACTTGAGATTACTTACATGAGCAGCAAGAACTGGTTTTGCCGTAGGGTTTTGTGTTCACACTGTGTGTCTAAGTATCCTGTCACATTCATTAACATTCATCTATATCCTATGGGTTTTGTGCCTTCACCTTACTGTACAAAGAGGTCCTAAGAGCTTTTTTTTCCATGTTTTATTAACAAAGGGAGGAAAAGTAGTAAAAGAAAAAACTAATACCTAACAAAAGCTTACTTTTACTGATTGTTAGAGAAAATTATATATGATAATTTGGTAAAATGTGACATATCCAGCAAATAATATGTTACAACAAGCAACAAGCATAGGTATTTGTCACCTATCCTGTTAGGTTAATGTACATATGTAGCCGTCTGTGTTAGAACATGTGAGCCTGAGCCAATAGTTAATGCCAGTCTTTCTTAAAACTCTCTGAACAAACATATGCAGTAAGCTAGACCTTTCCTTCCTTGCTGAGGTAGGAAATAGTCACTTTGCATGTGATGAGCAGGGTCTAGCGAAATTGGGCCCTTGCCCTAATAATTACAGTAGTTGAGATTGGTAAAAAGAAGAAATCTGTAACATCATGGCTCCGTGTGCTATGACTTTGTTGTGATTCAAAACTTTGTCTTAGATAATGATCAGAAAAGGAGGAGGAAGGAGGTGGTGAAGAGGGCAGGAAAGGAGGAGGTGGAACAGGCAGTGTTCCCGGGTGGTCCAGATAGTGATCATTAGAGGTGGGTAGCCCAGGTTCTGGTTTTTTTCATGCATTTTATTAGCATGTAGCAAAATAGTATATAAAGCAACTTGCTGGGTAGATACTTACAGGTATCCAGTGAATACTTTAGTAATAATATAGACATAAATGAATTTAATCTTTGTTAATAAGGAAAAACGTTTTGTATGTATGTGAAAAATACCTCAACTTCCTGCTTTTATTATAATGTGCTAGATGCCGCATCTTCCATGTTACTTACCTAACCATAAAAGTTAATGAGTGAATGTGTAAACTGTAAATAGGACTCAGCAGGTGTGTGACATTTTATAAATTAGTCTGTATTTATGTACATACAGAAATGAGGACTTCGCATTTTGCATGTACTTGAAAACACTTGTGACTGTGTTTGTTGTTAATTCAGTTAAGTTAAATTTGTTAAGATAAAGGCTTACCCCTTTTTAATTCTAGAGTTCAACATTTGAACAGTTTTGTACATAAAATTCTAAATGATCTCATTGATTTCACTGAGATATTGTGGCTTGAGGGCTGCTTCACTGGCTCGGATTGCTTCGTACATGTTAGCAGCAAGTGACTTGCCATTTAGACACTACTCAGAACAATTAAAGTGAAAGTAACTTTCCCAGAACACTGTTCTGAACCTCCACCAGGAATTTGCCAACAACTGATAGAGCCTGCCCAGCTGGAAAGGACAGATGAGTATTTGAGTCTTCTATTAATCATGTCATGTTACCTAGCCAAGTAAAGATAAGGAAACTTTTTATCGTTTGTCTCTCTTCCTTACATCTCTCCTTAAGAAAAAACATATATCAACAAGTTCATGCAAACTGGAGGGACTTCAACTGGGCTGTTAAATTAAGAGGTAAAGGTGATGATGTAGGAGAAAATCTGGGGGGATGTGATTTTGTGGAGGATTTAATTCTCAGGGAAACATTGGCCCTTTTAAACTGTCTGTCATCCAGTTGAGAGAGTAAGGCTGACAAATTGAAAAGGTTAGTAATCTAATGACTCAGTGTTTTCCCAACATCAAGAGAAATTAATTATCAGCTGCGAAGTTCAAGAGACTAACCCTGAACTCCTTTGCTGGTGATGTCAATAGAAAATTTTAAAACCTTCAGTTCCTTACCTCCACAGATAGATACTTTAAGGGAGGCTGCATTCATCCGTTGTGACTACTTTCACCTCTAGGTAGCCCTCCAGATTAAGAGAGCTCACTGACAATCACACTTATATAGAGTTTTCTCAGCTGGAATATTTTGCTTTTGTAGACATACCTATAAACTTAGTTTTTCATAAGCAGCTCCATTGTTGAAAATGTAGGAAAGGCTGGCTTGAAGAGTGGACACCATTGTTAAAGCTGATAGAATAGTTTTGAAATAAATTATGAAAAACAATATAATTGCTTTGAAAAATGTGAAATGAGAGAAAATCCTCTGCCTTTTTACAAACTCTAGCTGCAGGAAGGTGTCTGATAGACCTTCATCCAAAGCTTAGTGAAATCAATGGGAATCTAACAGGCTTTGGCCACGTTCTCCTTTTGGTATGAATTGGTACACAAGTCCAAATTCATTTTGGATTTGACTTTATAAGTTTGACTGGAGCTATTATAGGTAACTATTGAAATCTCTGTTTCAGTGTTGTTGGTTAAAACATTTTGCAAGCTTGCAAGAAAGGGGGGAATATTTGTGATATATTGAGCTAGTTTTTTTAATCATGCTACATAAATAACATCACAAAATATAAAAACAAAAACAGTAAAGAGGAGGAAATACAAGTTACGTCCACAGCAATGGAAATAGCTTTAGGTGGAACTTGTGATAACTTCTCAATGAGGAGAAATCATCTCTGAATACAAGGGCCTGCAGAACTGGCACTGGCTCCAGTGGGGCAAGGAACAAGCTTTGAGCTCGTCTCCGCTTGTCACTTACAACTTCTGTCAGACTGATTAAACGCTTCCATGAGCTCAGGTCTGCTGCTGGCTCACTCTGCTGTAACAGTTACGTGTCACTGGAAGCTGCACAGGTCATCTGGGAATCCGTTTTGAAAGTAGCATCTGGTTTGCATAATATGTTTATTTCCTTTCCTGGTGATCAGTTTATTTAAATTATATATTTGTTTTTAAAATGAAAGATGCGTTTCTTTGTCAAAAAAGTGTGGAAGTTCTCTTTGACTGCTTCTACCAAAATCACCACCTCAGCTAGAACATGTTTTTAAAAGGGTGAGCATACAACTTAGGTCACTTAAAGTTCAGCTTAGTGGGGTACAGCACAGCAGGGCAGAGAGTTTTGTCTTACTTGTAGGTGCTTGGCAAATCAGAAATCCAGCCAACAGCCTAGTACGTTTTTTCATACCGTGAGCGTCCTGTCCTCAGACAACATGTGGGAGTCAGACGTCACTGTGGAGAGCGGTGGCACTGACCATGCCAGGGCATTTCATCAAGGCATGACTGCCAGGAGAGCTGTGGCTGGCAGGCAGCCCTGGAGCTCGCCCATCCCACCCTGCTCTGGCACGGTCAGGACAGCAGGCTGCCCAGGGCCGTGTCCTCTCGGGAGGTGTGTATCTTCAAGGATGGAGATTCACAGCCTTTCTGGGCAACCTATGCCACTGATTGACCACCCTCACAGTAAAAAAGCTTTTTCTTCTTGAAGCAAGAATGGAAACACAGAGATACACTGACTAACCCTGTTAGTTTGCATCCAGAATTGGAAAAAATAATCAATTCAAATTGTTTTAACTGTTCCATTCTGTGCCATCTCAGATCATCACTTTTCATAGGTGCGGTTTTCTCTCACCAAGTGTCAAGAGAGTTTACACCAAGCAGCTCTTCACGTTGGGAGGATGGAGGACACAGCATGACAGATTGATTAAAGCGAATAAAGTAATTCCTATGGGGGTTGTTGTTGAAATACAACTCAAGTACTTTTAGCTTTTGTCAATGCAAGTGAAAATATAACTATTATATGACTGTACACATGCAGGCATGGGGCAATCTAGATCAGCAGCACCTTGCCTCTGAGAAGACTTAACTCCCAAGGTTTCCTCAGTCTGTAGGAACATTCTTAATCTCTGTTCCATAGTGCACAGTATAAGGAGACACACTGCCTATGCAAGGGTTCTAGTAGCCGTTTTACATCCCTGCTTCTTGTCCGTGTCTTCTTGCTTTTCTTACAGCTACCTTCCCTCCCGACGTGATAGTGACAGGAAGCATTGCTTGAGTAACTCCTGCTCCACAGCACCGGTCTAGCTTACTTTCTGGAATTTACAACGCATTTGCTGGAGACCCATGGGGAGACACCTTGCCAGCCCTTTTGACAGTAGGCATGAGGTCGGCTCCCTAACCCAATGCATTTGCAGCGCCAATCAGTAGTAATTTTTGATACTATTTAGCAACACCCACAGTGGGGTTGAAGGTTACCCATCAAAGCCCTGTGATTGAGGGCCTTTAAAAGTTGTAGTTCCTGGGTTTTGCTTTATAGGCCTGCAGACAGCTGACTGTATAAAGGACATGAGCCTATATCTGTACTTTGTCAGTATTGTATTAAATTTGTCATCATCTTCTTTGAAATTATTTTGAGGTTCATGAAGATTTGATTTTTTTTCTCTCTCTTCTAAAATGCAATATTCATCCTGGGAGTAAAAAAAGACCTTTTTTCTTACTCGGTTCCAAGACTGAACACAGAAAATATCAGACGTCTCACAAGAGAAATAGATTTTATGGTAATTCTGGCATTATTTTTCAACTCCCATATATTAATATAACTCGGTCTGACTTTAAATAACTAATGGAGTTACTGCCTGAATCCAGACAAAGTCTGAAAATTTTGAGGTTCAGTAATCATGCATAGGGTGAAACGGTTCTGAATGACCTTCCACTTCTCATTCTGTCTTTATGCAGAGGGCATCTCTGCAGTTGGTGGGAAAATGCCCCACTATCTCAAAATTTGGTATCTCATCCTTTTCTATACATTTCTTTTTCTCAGATTTATCCTCAATGCCAAAATACATTCTTCATAGATTTTGCAGAACAATAACTGTCAGATCTTCACAACAGAGAAGCTTTCTGCCCATGTGTTGGAAACTCGTCCTCTGGTTAGAAACAGCCTCAGAACCTGGTGAGCAGTTGACAAAAACAAGAGTTTGTTAAGAAAATTAGTAATGATGAATGTATTTACAGGAGACCAATGTGTTGGTTTCGCTCCTTGTTGTGTTGCACAGGCTGTTACACTACTAATTCAGCCCTTACTTGTGTGAAGAATAACCTTATTGAGAACCACTAGGTCCCTGTTATGTAAATACTCACAAATGGTATTGAACTGACTGGAGAAGGAAATGGGTTTTGGGAGGAATGTATGTTTTTTTCTTAAACAATGCATTTTCTTAAGCTCAACTAGTAAAGCTTTGTTATCAGTGCCCACCTTAGTTTCCTTAGTTTGTGCAAATATATGAGAAGATACCAAACATCAGATTGTACTGCATGGTTTAAAAGGGAAGGTCTCCTGTGTGACCTGAATTTTGAGCTGATAGAGATAAAGGCACTCAGGCAATTCCCAACATCTCCAAAGAGAACTGTTGATGCTGTTGCTGCTCTGAGGGTAGGATCAGCCCAACGCTGGAATATTAAAATTGGTGGTAGTTTTGATAGGCTTAGGGGAATATTCCTGAGGAGTGCAACTAACACAAGATAGATTTAGGGTTTAATTGTTTATGTTTTAGCAAAGGTTTTATGGAACTAATGGGGGAAGAACAATAGTGTCCATTACCGAGAATATTAATGCTGTGCAGAAACACCAGAGCTAGAGATGGGTAACCAGCAGAGCAGGATGTAATTGTCTTGAGAGGGTGCAAAATTGTGTAGCTGCCTTGCTTGATGTACCTGAGGGAGCTGACTGAGAGAAAGCCAAATGTCTCTTCACGTTGCACTGCCTCATGATCTGGTGACCTTCAGCCTTGCAGAATGGTTTTTATAATACTATACAGACAAAAATTGAATTACTGAAAAGTGACATTTGTTTAGAAGAATTTGAAACTAAAAACCATCATAATCTGAAGTGAACATTTTCTGTCTCAAACATGTACCACCCCTAGTGAGAGACAGCTGGAAAGTACAACTGATTTCTTTTGGAGTCTGCAGTGTTCATTCCTTGCCGTGCTTCAGATTTGATGAAAACACTGTCCTTTTGATGAGCTCATACTTCAGTTAAATCTTTCCATTAGAAACAGAAAAATTTTTCCGTAAGAGGAAAGATTTCATTTTGTATTCCAATATCCTCTTTTACTACCTTTTTCCACCCTTTCCAATACAAACTCAGTCATCCTTTACATCAGCAAAGCTAATAGACCTTTTTACTGTCACTCAGAATTAATTAGCAGCCCTTTCTTTATTCAGTACTCTGAAAACACTTCAAAAACACATGCACATTTGGTTACCCTTTGGGGAAGAAGTTGGAGGATATGTTATGTTATGCAGCATGATTTTTAGGGACACCAGCTATCACAGAAAGCAGTGGCTAAAGCCAGCACATGCATTCTCAGCCCGCATGACTTTTCATATCTTTTCAAATTTATTAAAGCTATAGAAAAGAAACTGGTTTTTTCAATGGTCTTACAGAATATCTGAAATCGACCGAATTTGCTTTATCTCTTATATTTCTCTTACAATATCACTTGTGGGTTTTTTTCAGCTTTACCCCAGACTCTCATGGTTTTTTCCTATTTGTCCAAACTTTTCCAAAGCTTCAAATCAGAATAGAAGTCTTCCTAAGGAAGTCCCAGGAGAATCTCTACACTCTAAGCAGCCTTCCCTGATGGCTGAGCTTAAGAAATTTCCCTGTAGCCTCTTCTTTCTCATTCAGGCTGGCAAAAGGCTGCCATCTTCCTGCAGAGTTGCTCCTCTCCTTGGAGCTCCTCCTCTGGGAAAGAGCTTCCTGCCACTCTGCTTATTTGGAGAAGGAGGGCTAGTCTGCTGCATAAAAATCATCTCTCCCCTTAAAGTAAAGCCCCTTATTGTCTCTGCAACATATGTGCAGAATAGACGGTATTCCTTTTTTTTTTTTTAAAAAAAAAAAAAGATGGTTTTGGTTTTACATGCTGTAAGCTGTGTCCTATGCTTTGTCCACATTCCTTGGGTATCATCCATGATAGCGTTTATATATTGTGGTTTCGGAGTAAAGCAACACCTAAAACACTGGCTTCCTTGCAAAGTTTGGTGACTACTAGTATCTTTTCAAACAAATCAGAACTAGAAATGTAATAGTTTTTTTTGGTACAGGTAAAAGCAGTGATAACCAGCAAATACACAGTCTTGGTCCTCTAGAGGCAGAATTTGGTTCCTGAGTTTTCATTCTTCACTCATTAAAACTCTGTTTCATCCTAACTCCTGGGGCTGAATTTCCTGGTCTGCTCATACAGCCTTCCTTGAAGGCGAGTGGGAGAGAAGATGATGAGGAAGTAACTATGGAAAGAGAAACGAGGACTAAGACAACCTACTGCAGACCTCTGGAGACTCTACAGCAGGCAGTGAGATGTGCAAACTGTATTACAAATGGCTCTCGCAACCATTAATGTAATTACTATTGGAGAAAGTTCTACATATACAGCTGATTTTCCTGCTGCTTCCAGATGGGGTCATAGCTGGGTCACTCAAAGGCATATGCCTTCTTCTTTTATTTTTTCCTCCCTTCAGAAAGGGATAATTGTTTCTTCCCAGCTGTTTGGATCCTCCAGTTAACTCTCTCAGTGCAGTTTTCCACAATAGTGTGATATTACCACTGCCCAGCTCCTGCTAGATTGCACAACATTTACTTTTTCTCCAATATGCTACATATATTTTGCAGAGTCTCAAATGGGAGTGATTACCGAGCACAATGTCACATTTACTGGATTTGTTCAGTGATTAGGTATGATCGCGCTAATACAGCTGCATTACGGCTGTTCTACTGCTAGTAGAGCTGCACTGCAAAATTAAAAGCATTCATACCGCGCCGTTCCATGAATTATATTCATAGCCTGCTGTGCTCTCTATTAGAAAGCAAACAGTAACTGTGAGGAGGTGTACTGAGGAATTGCTTCCCTGCTAGCTGTCTGTCTCCTCCTATCAATTCGGTGAGCCAGTGGCTGCTCAATAAAAGTGACATTTTGAAGTGTCTTGTCTCAAGAGAGCAATTACGCCACACCTAGCAGAATGTCTTACTCTCCATGCTGTCCAGAATGGCACCTCTCTCGGCTTTGATAGCTGCAGATTTTGCTACCGTCTCTCTGTCTTGCCATCCACTGGAGAAATAACACCTTCCTGACTAGAACTGACCCTTTCTCCTCCTTGTATACGCTGCATACTTAATACCTCTACTCTTTCAGTGTTGCCATCTGGGAATTATTATTTTATAATTGCTTGTTTCTCTTCTAGTTGGTCCTGCTTTGGACATTTCCTGAATAACAGCACATAATCATCTCTGGTAGCGTGCCTACAGCGCAACCCGAACGGATTCATTCTCATCTCTCAGCCATCTTGTTTATTGCCAACCTCACTGAAGTGCTGGCACTATTTTCGTTTTGCATTGGCGTGCTGTTTATAGACTTCTGAAAGTCTCGGGGAAAGACGCGCACACCATGATTACACCTCACCCAGTGGATGCCTCAGGGCTTACTCACTTGTAGCTCCATTTGTCTCTTACTAATTCTGTAATCCTCCAAAAATGTTCGGTTCATTGCAGTCTCAATCTACTGTCTCTATTTACAGCACAGGGGCAAAAACTAAAGTTAGCGAGCTCTGACAATGGGCACCGCTTAATCCTGGCCCATCTGCTCAGAGAGGGCTCTACCTCACGGAGGGACATGCTGTGACATGCTACTGCGAGTAACGATAACCCCTTGGTCTCGAAAGGAGCATCTGCACAGCAAGGTTCTGGTTCACTTGAGTTAGAGCTGGTGCAGTCCTGCCCATAATGAGCACATAAGTTAAATCATATTTTTAGGTTTAATGGAATTACTCCTGATTTACATTACTCTAATTGCTCCAAATCAGTAAGCACCCTTTTCCTACAGCACAGCAATACAGCTGCAGCGGAAATGGATTAAGTATAAGAGTATCTGCCTTTTATTAGATGCCACCATTGATTTAATTCATCCGGGGCAAATAACTAGATGAAATAATTAGCTGCAGTTTAACCATCTAGTATCTGAGAGTGATGTCTGAGTCCGATAGACCAAAAATGATCATTTAGTTGGCTGTCTTTTTAAAAGTCTGTTAAAAAAATTCTAGGAAAAAATAAAACATTTTCTTTTACATGCTATTGAGGAATAAATTACAAAGCATTTGTGGAGTTTTATATATATACATTTATGCCTGGCACAGATATATCACCTTCTGAAATTAAATATTTGTACAGCTGCTCTAACAACCTTGTCTCTCTTGAGTGACAGAAGGAAGCAAAACCGTAAGTCAAAGCTTAGCTTAGTGCAAGGTATGAAAATAAAATGTGACTCATACACTAAACAGGATAAATTTTTAATACCCTATTTGTTGATTGTATTTTATGAATGGTGAATATTTGATTCTCTTTACATGCATTTCTGAATTGTTACACGCAGTGTGTCTCTTAGAAATCCTTTCCTAGACTGTTGAGTAGTGCTGACTCTTCCTTTAAAGAGACATCATTGTGCAGTGCTGTTTGAAATGAGTCCAGAGAGGAGATTTCCATGCCTAATGTATTTTCTTTTTGTGATCATTCCTTAGCAAAGAGAATTCACACCAGGGTAAATAATATATAGCTATATTGGAAGAGATAGTATTTGTATTGGGAACCTCCTGTAATTCAGGAGGCTCAATGCAGAGAAAAAATAGCTAGAAAGCATCTTAATCTGCAAATTCATGCCTACCTCGACACAGTCCAAACCCAGGACACAGCAGCAGACGAAGGTGTCTTTTTCTTTCTCTTGGTTTCTGCCAGATCATTACCCATGGCTTTTTGGCAGTCCTGCATTATTCCATTCTAGCAGTGTTTCTTTAGAAAATCTGGGAGAAGGGGATGACACTGTCTGCCTCTCTGCTTGCCTACCTGTCCTTGTCACCCCCAGCCCTAGTTGAGTCTGTTCATGAGTTTCAGGGAAATTTGGGATTGAAGTTACAATTGCAAAGATAGTGTTCCTGTAAGCTTGGAAAGATTGCAATAGAAACCCGTCCTTTAGAAGAGATCAGAGAATGTAATTCAGATTCATTTGCCCCAGCCACAAGAGAAGTTTCAGAGCTTAGACCTTACTGGGCTTGCAAGTTAACTACCTGGAGGTACAGCTGTGTGCAAAATCGTGCTTCTCTTTGTAGAGTTGCTTGTTTCTTACTACATCCAAATTCTGTCTTTAGTTTTAAGATGAAACTGATCTTTCTGTACATGTTTTATCAGAATCTATCAGTCATGTTAAAGAAAGATAAAAAAGAGGGGAAGCTGCTTGAATTCATTGCTCCTAAGACCTTTGTTTTGTAACTATGAAATGACCAGAAGAAAGAACATTTCACCATATTGTAAGTTATGGTAAAAGCTGCCACAGAGAATGGAAAGGTGCAGTTCATATAATAAAATACATTCTGTGGGAAGAGAAACTAAAGTGAGTAATAGATCATTTACCTTGTATGGGTATGGCAATAAATAAAAGTGACTTTCTTCTTAAAAACACTGATGAGCAATTCATGCCAAATACAAAGCGAAGGCACAGAATGGACTGCTCTTGCCAAAGCGTCCAAAAAGCTACAGAGAGGCATAGAGGCTCTATATGCACAGCCAATAAAGCAAGGTCAGTAAAGTGTGTGAAGCGTATTGTACTGAGGGAACTTTCAGAAAATTTGTGGTTGATATCTGCTGTCAGGGCTATTGGATATCCAGTGTCGGTATAATGATTTAGGATGCAGGAGAAAAACTTCCCAAAGTAGGGAAAATAAATTTCCCAATCATCATTAAATTTGTTTCTAAACACCCGGCGGTAATGCGGCAAGAGCAAATGAAGATGACACAGGCAATGGAAACAGGGGCTTTAAGAATGAAAGTAACTGGTCACATATCAGGAAGCAGGGAGACGTGCCAGAGCAAATGGAGCTGGTTTCCTACAGCTGAAGATCCAGGTTAACTGAAGTTTCAGCTGAAGCTTTCTTCATGGTTGGAGTATTTGTAAAGCCTCTGCTTTGTGTTCACTAGTTTCTAGTGAAGAGGGAACTCCGCTGCAGCGTGTCTCTTGGCTGGGGAGCCTGCTGTGATCTGTCTCCTCTGATCAGCTGCTCATTTTCATAAAGCTTGTGGGAACTGAATAGCTTTGACACCGTCAGATTGAGATTAATACAACCATTTTGTTAAAAGGAATTGAGGGATTGGGAGTGGAAGAGAGACATGCGCAGGCATATATCCACACTCGGGCAGTGTGGTCATGTGTCTCCCGAGGAAGCCAGGCTGAAAAATAAAGGTCCAAACAAGGGTGAATGCTGCTTCTTTCTCTTCTTATCTCTTGGCTGTACTTCTGACCAGGCTCACACTGTTAATCTTAAGATTTAGAGCACTGTCCTTAATTTAAAGTTGACTTGCAGGGGCAGAGGTGGCTGTGATTTGTAAATAGAAGGAAATGAGCCCTGGCCTTTAGCTGGTACAGCCCAGATTAACAATCGATAGTCCAGCAGGACAGATAAATCACGAAAGCAAAGTCAAATCCTGTACGGTTAAAGGCCAGGTTCATGGTCCAGATCCAGGATTGTACTTTATGTGGAAGCCAGGGTGGATGCTCCTCTCTCCTGCAAATTTCTGACATGAGGGTTGACAGCTGGTCCTGATAACTAATGCAGAATCCTCAAACCAGAGGCAGCTGCAATGTGAACAGGAGAATGGAGAGGCAAAGGCTCCCTGTCAGGCTGCGTAAGGGGAGCATGGCTTTACGACAGGTCCTGCGATGAGGACAGTTCTATGGCTGTACGGGGCACATGGCACTGACTGGAAGACCTAGGCTGTTTGGGGCGTACGCCTTCCCTGTGCCATGGCAGGGCGGCTGGGAGATCGGAAATGAAGGAGGGGTTATTGAGATAAGTTGTCACAGCCCTTAGCTCCAATCCTTGTATCGCGGACTCTTGTCACACAAGACAGCTGTGGCCATGCATTCTCTTCCACTGTCTGTCCCGTCTGGGGCTCCAGCACCTGCGAACGCTGCCTCCAACCCTGTCCGGCCCTGGCAGGAGGGAAAACACCCGAGCAATCCAGCTGTTGGCTTGACACAGCTAATGAGTCTCAAAGTGGGTAGAATTGAGCAAGGATCGGGTTCTAATAACATGAATGTCTGAGTGGATTTGTAATGTTACCCAGACTAGCAAGTAATTGCAGCAGCCTTACAATACTACCCTTAATCAGAAAATCGTTGTCCTGCATCCCCGTCGCATGTTTGAACGCAAAGTGGTGCTAAAGAGAAAAGGGAGGCAGAGTCCTCCGGGAAGATTGCATTGAACCAGCCTGTCCACTTAACATCAGAGTGCTGGAAATCTTGTCAGCTTATAAGTTTCACCAGTATTGCACTTTCTCAAGAGAAAACGTTCATAATGTGCCAAAATGCACTTGGCTGTGATTCTGTCCGTGTACTCAGCTAGAGCAGACAGCATTTGATGTGGCTCAGATTTGAATCATGCAGGGAATGAAAGTTTTATAAACCCCAGACCGAGCTGAGACACCGCCTAGGCAGGCAACGCCTGGTTAACACGCATGGCAGCTACCTGTCGTTAACGAAAGGTCGTCACTAAGTAACTGCACGGCTAGCATCCGTGTGCGGCGTGTGCACATGCACACGCACACTTGCAGTGGGAGTGGGAATACCAACGGGCAGAGCAGGCACACCCCCCTTCTGTTCCATCTTCGTAAAAGGCTCCTGTGGCTTTTCCCCTTCTTGCTAAGCTTGGAGTACAGAAGTGCGAAAGAATAAAAGCAGCACTCTAGCTCGCGATGCACGGCCCTGGAGCAGCCATGGGCTTTACGGGAATGACATTTACGGCTGACATCAGATCTGAGTATTTGCATTGGATTTCAGTGTCGGCATCGGAGGTGTGGCTTAGCAGGGACACTGTTTCAGTCTTCTGATTCAGCTAAGAGGCAGCTCCGTCTGAGAAAATACTCACTCCCCTCGGCTCCGCTATCCTGCTTGCATCTGACTCCTCCCTCCTGCAGCTCAGAACAGCGCAGGGCGAATCCAACAGCCTCTCATTTCTACTATGTTTCTCCCTGAGCTACTAGAGCTTGAGCATACCTGATACTCTGCCTCCGTTGCAACTGAACTCGTGAGTAAGGCACACTGCCTGATATCCGTCAAAAGTGAATGGCATGTTGTTACCTGAAGAGCCTAAATTAACCGTCTTCCAGTGCTGAAAGGATTATGAAGAACTGCATTTTTTTCAGCATATTTGATACTTCGTTGTTGCCTGATTTTTCAAGAGCATGAGTCGTTCTGGTTATCAAGGGTGCCTTCACCTGAATATTTCTTCATCAGATGCCACAGAAGAGAATCTAGGAAAACAAAGAAACTTGTGATGTGGAGCTAACGGTTCTCTTTTCAGCTAGTGAAAACTTGCAGAGTCAGTGAGAAGGCAAAGAAAAAAATTTGCCAAGGACAATGTCGGTAACGCCTAATAATTTGTCACTCAATGGGACAAGCTTCTTTGCTGAAAATCATGGCATTGTGGATAAGCCTAGTGAGCAGAGAACTTTGAATGTCTTTCTATTTTGCTTGACTTTTATCATTGCATTCACAGCACTTCTGGGCAGCATTTATTCACTAGTTTCCCTGCTGAAGATGCAAAACAAAACTACGGTTTCAGTGATTGTGACCTCTTTGTCAATAGATGATTTGATCAGCATTGTGCCAGTGATTATTTTCATGCTCACCCAGTGGTCAAGTGATGCCGTCCCCCAGCCTCTGTGCACCACCTCAGCGCTTATATATTTATTCCAGGGCATTTCTAGCAACCTGAAAGGGTCTCTTATAGTTTCTTACAACTTCTACACCATCAACAAAACCGAGGCAATGAGCTGCAGCACTTCCAAGCGACGAGTGAGCATGGTATGGGCCATTCTGACCATTTGGATTGTCAGTTTGCTGATCTGTATTTTGCCTCTCTGTGGTTGGGGCAAGTACATCCCCACCTCCTGGGGTTGCTTCACTGACTGTGCCAGTTCCTACATCTTGTTTTTATTTATTGTCTACTCACTGTGCTTTTGCCTCCTCACAGTGCTGTCTGTTCCTCTAACTTACCAGTTGTTGTGCTCAGATGAGCAGCAGCTATTACACATTGATTACCAGGAAATCTCTCGGGGCTACATCACACCTGGGACACCTGCAGGCTGCAGTACTGCTACTCCATCTCTGTCACCGGTGGACCCTGTGGATAAAACCCTGAAGCATTTCCAAAACGCATGTCCAAGCTCAGAGGCAGTTTTCAGGAAAGATGTGGCTGAGAGCGGTGCACCCGAGCCCCGTTGCATGAACAGCATACAGAGCAGGAGCTTCACGGTGGGCTTTGCCCAGAAACGGTTCTCACTCATTCTTGCATTGACAAAAGTCATTCTCTGGCTTCCAATGATGGTAAATTGTCAGATTGCTTTACTTTCCAATGTTTACTTACATTTAAATGGCATGTGAGTTGGTGTGCCATGAATTGAAACAGGTGGACAATAGCCATTGCAGTTGTTCCTTACAGTGTAGCTTGTGCCAGCAAAAGTCCTCTTAAGCAGGTCTGTGTCACTACATGAATGTAACTGGCTTTCAGCAGATTTGGCAGAGCCTGATTTATCAGCGTGTTACTCCATCTTCACATCATTTGTATCACCTGAATACAGGGGTGAGTGAGGCCCACCCCTCTGCATTGCCAGCTGTCTGACAAGCCTGTGTTCCGCAGTGTGGGGCCTGGGAATTGTACTAAGCTAGCTCTTCCAAACCCTCCTCCTAGCTGTGAGTCACGTCCTTTGCCAGACTGGTTAAAAACCAGGAGTTTGTTAGAAAAATGAGGTTTGCTTACATCTCTGTAATCTCTGTAGCACTGGGGGCGGGGGGCAGGTGGGAAGGAGGGCTGTCCTTGTGCATGCACTAGTGTATTTGGGAACAGGTACATTCATGTATAATTAGAAAGGAGTCTGTTGAGAACATGGAACATGGGTCTGGGGCACTGTTTTCCCTGTCCCGGGAGTGTGTATGGACTGAGCACCTGAGCTTCTCTCAATGAAAGGAGCATTACAGAGCATCTGCAGCGCAGCCCTGCGCAGTGCCAAGGTCTCTCTCCTGTTCCCTCTCAGGAGTTGGGGTTCCTCGGTACCATGCAGGAGAGACTGAGCTGACAGTCTCTTCTAAGTTGCTTGGATTGCGAGATGCTTGTTTTAGTAGTGCTCAGGCAGCTATATTTAGCTTAAGCGGTTTTTCTGAGAAATGCAGAATGAGGAGGAGAGCCTCTCTCAGTGTGTTTTCTCCACTCCGTTAGAAACAAAATTGTTAGGCTGAGCAAACATTAATGACAACCTGTGTCTTTTACTTGTGTCATATTCATGGTGAGATGTTCTGTTTATTCCTGGAAGTATCTCATGTGCCTGAAGCGATTTAAATTTCAAAATGCTTTGCCTTTCAGATACAAATGGTCGTCCAGCACATCACTGGTTTTCAAAGCCTTTCATTTGAGACACTTAGCTTCCTGCTGCCCTTGCTGGCTGCCACAGTCACCCCAGTATTTGTCCTGTCAGAACACTGGATCCACCTGCCCTGTGGCTGCATCATTAATTGCAGGAGGAATTCGTACGCAGTGTCTTCTGAAGAACTCAAAAGTAAGTATGGAAGGGTGACACACAGCTGGAATGCATCTTGTAGTGAACGGGATAGGAAGTTGGTGCCAGTAATAGTACTTTGTACTCCTTGAAATCACTTACCTGAATTATATAGACATTATTCAAAACAATATATGAAACTCACAACATTCATGTGAGAGAGCTGGATGGAAATAGCGGATGCTGAGGCACAGAAGCTTGGCTGATTTTCCCAGGTCACTGCCAGATCTTTTAGCAGAGTCTGATGGACTCTGAATCCTAGTTTCTCTCTCCTCTCCTACCCTGGGCAAGATGTATCTACCAAGATCTGACTTCTACCAATCAAATACATGGAATATGCTAAACACACGTTTAATGGCATGGGGGGAAAAAGGCTTACTAATTGCAGGCAAACTATAAGGAGAGGAGCTATTGTTTGTACCCCTGCGCTGTAGCTACTAACCAGAAATCACAGCGACACCAATAAGCAAATAGCAAAGGACGTGGTTTATGGGAGTGGCCTGCATCTCGGTGCATTCATGCCACTTGCTGAAAGCTGAGGAACTCCTACATAGTTTTTGCCTAAAAATATTTCCCTGCATGTTTATAAAGTTTTCCTTGGTGTAACAGAGGACACCAGACCTTCACTGGCAACGTTCTTGGAATCTTCTAAAACCCTGTTTTTTTCTGGGCCTCCATATAAAACCAGCTGGAGGAATCCCTGCTCATGCTGCCTCTGGCACAGCCTGTCTGCGGTTACACGATTGTTGTTCTTTTCATAAAGAACTTGATCATGTGGGAATACTCAGTCAGAGAAATAGAGGACAAAGAAATACAGCTATCACTGTGAATGCATCTCTAGTGCAAACCACATTAAGGCTTCTGCGAACATGAATAACATTGTCATATTTGTGACTAACAGACTGCATAATGCTTCCCTGCAAATTTCCTGGCCACAGTTACTTAGGAAATACCTCAGTCTCCAATGTTCACGTATCTGCATGGAGAGATTGCATTTTGAATTACAAATGAAAATATGTTCCCAGTATTCTTCTGAAAGAAGCTTTTGTTATTAAATTGTCTTATCGAAACTTATTATACCTACTAATATAAGTTCAGCATCTTTACTAGTGATTAATTTACATTAATTACACACAAGTGTATGCATATATGTTCATACTTGTTTGCTTTCTGGGACAACTGAAAATGTATGAACTTAAAAATACTCATCTGTTCAACAGTAGGTAACTGTGCAAAGTTTGAAGGATAGAAATCTGCCACAGGATATTAAATACATCTGTATCTGCTAGATCTCTGTTAACATATAATAAACGTGTTCTGGTAAAAATATCAGTAAGGAAACCTACAAGGAGAGAAGATAGAGCAAGAGTTGATTTTTTTTTTTTTACTTTGCATTCATAATTATATCAAGAATAACTTATCAGAAAAATAATTAAAATTTCCTATTTAGAATCCTGCAATTATATTCATATATTAAAATGATAGATTTGTGCATTAATCTTTCAGAAATGAGAGTTGCAGTGCTAGCATTTCATACAGTTGTACCTTGAGGCCTCGTCCAAGGGGAACTGGAAGTGCTGGCAAGTTTTCTTTAGAAAGTTAGAATTAGAATAGAATAGAATAGAATAGAATAGAATAGAATAGAATAGAATAGAATAGAAGTTCAGTTAGAAGGGACCTACAAGGATCATCTAGTCCAGCTGCAAAAGTTAAGAGCTAAATACTTCTGAGGATCTGGGCATTGTTTCCCATTCTCTGCGGTGAAAGTCCTCTGACATCAGTGGATGAATTCCTGACATGCACTGCATGTTCAGGGAGAAATAAAACTCCTGAATCCTGGAGAAAAGCCATTCTCATTCATGGCTTTAACTTGCTTTGAACACACTTCCCAAATGCAGAATCACTTGTGCTTCATCTGATGACATTTTAACCATTTTCCCAGAGAGGATGAGTGCAGTTCATCAAGAAGGCAGTTTATTTCAGATGTATTTAATAATGCTATTTAGAGAGATAAATGTACAACAGATGGAAAATTAGTAATTATGAAATTATTTAAAATAAATCTGTGACTTTTGGATATTTGTACTAAAGACTATTCTCAAGTTTTAATGCAATCATTGCGAAGGTCAGAATTTCACCCATAATTAAATACAACTGTTGAGCAGAAATAGAGGTTGTATAAATGTGTCCTCATACCTTTTATTTTGTAATTTAGTTTTGGTGGGAAGGTGATTAGTTAAATAAAAGGCACTTCTTTAGTTACTACATAAGGTAAGAGGCTAAGGGGAAGGATGAAGAATCTCAGGTAATTTGTGTTAGAAAGGAGGAAGAATGAAAGGGTATAAATAATGATTGAGAATTTTTATTTAATTTTCAATTACTGTGTAAGATTAGTTGGAGCACTGAATTTAGAATGGAGAATATAAAAAAAATTGTGTAAATACTTCAAATATTTATTTGTTACTGTAGAATTCTGTTTTTCTTGCTTGACTATTGATATTTAAGGTTAGTTATGTATTTTCTGAAATGTTTTGTCATTTTGTACAATTTTTCACCTCTAGAAATATAGCAGAAACAGGCTCTGAAAAAAAGAGTACTACAAAATTTAGATATTTTCTTCTTGTGTGTATCCCACAAAGCATCATATATCGTGTGGTTTTGAAAACGGCAGATAATCTACCAGTTTTTGGGAATCCATTAACTTTGGAATGTGTAATCTCTGAATTCATTAAGAAGATGGTGTAATAACATACTATCTGAGAAGTCTTTCTCCTTGACAGTTCATTCTTTTTATGGATAGAGAATTGCCTGTTTCTAGCTGTAGTTAAATAATTTATTCCATCTTTTAGAATGTCATTTTCACTGTGTGTGTAATCTCATTTTTCTTCTTGGTTTTGACTCTCTTTAATGTGACTTTTCTTCCCTTTCTGCTTAGCCAAACGTAGGGGTTTCGAGTTCAACCTGTCATTCCAGCAAGGCTATGGAATCTACAAAATATCCCATGAAAAGCATCACCACGACGGTGATGGTAAATCTACGTCCTGTCACAACTTGGTGAGCTACGGCTGCGGCACCTGGGAAGAAGCGCGGAGAGGAAGGGGCGACACCGGTGGCCCCGGGAGCGCGGCGTTCAGCACCACGGCCCGGGCGGACAGCT